>NC_136806.1:28721066-28776066 GCF_951216825.1 Electrona antarctica | reverse complement strand
GCGGTATCACATGGCAATGAAACAGGTTAACACACGCACACACGCACGCACGCACGCACACACGCGCGTGCGCACGCACGCACACACGCGCGTGCGCACGCGCGCAAGCACGCACTGTCTCTGTCTATGCACGCACGCACGCACGCACGCACGCACGCACGCACGCACGCACGCACGCACGCACGCACGCACACACACACACACACACACACACACTCACACACACACACACACACACTATTGCTGGCCAGCATAGTTACCACGGTTGCCAACTGCCCCTCTGTGGGCAGACAAAGAAGTAAGCATCATGCATGCTCGCACACACAGACACACACACACACACACACACACACACACACACACACACACACACACACACACACATTGAAAAAACGGACCGTACACGTTTTTAGCATGTGCAGGTGTAGTGCATGGGTTTACGGGTTCATTTTTGTTAACACTCTGAGCTAAATGAACCCTGAGCATGTTGAACTGTGTATACTTTAATTATTTAGTGCATTGATTGATTACATCAATAATGGATCCATTAATATACCATGGAAAACAGCCAGGATGTTATTGTGCTGAACGTTGTCTTGGGCGTGTCAGTGTATATAGGAGACAAACCTAAAGCACCAGGTCACTTTAGAGGTCAGGGTTGTGTTACAGTAGATACATTTCGAATTGAATAACTGTTAAGACCCTTTTAATACTGAATTGGCCAAATTACATAAGAAAGAGGCCACAAGGTTTATCTGTGGAACGGAGTTCCACAGATGTAATAGTACAGTCACTGGAAGGGGGTATCATGCACCCCCCGGAAATATACTTCTAATCAGTGTTTTCTTATTGGAATGATGAGCTATGATAAAAAGTTGTCAAAATGTCCCACCTACCTCAAAACCCCTTTTTTGGTATATGGCTCTGGCGAAATTGTGTAAAGGCAAACATTAATTCACTAAAATTACATAAATAGACATGGTAGTCTGAAATTTGTCATGGAGTATCTTGGGAGGCATACTATGGTCCGACGGAGCATTGGTTCGACATGCGTTCGCACCTCGGACTAGCGCATGCTCCCGTGCTTGCGGTTATGGTATAGGTTAGGGTTTGAGGTGGGTTGTCGTGTATCGGACCAATGACTAGTCGGACCAAACACATGCACTCGAGTATCTTGACACATATAGGGTAAGTAGCAGAACAGGATTCGGGGGGTTGCTACCATTATATTCTTAAATATGACCCACATCATCCTCAGAAACACAAGAAAATATGGTGTCCGCTTGACTAATAACAACAAAGATGGTTATTTTCCAAAACATTATTGGTGAATATCACTGCCTCACTTGTATATAGAAAACTTGTCCCTAAGCTTCAATTTGAGCCCAAGATAACCTTTCTATCTTGTAAATTACTCTTTCTGTCGCCAAAATTCTGAACTATAACTCAAATCGGTGAAAATTCTATATTCAGTCAGTATCAGCTATACATTTGGAATAAATGAGAAAATGACTGAGTTTGAACTGACTCCACATCATGGAATATTTCTTACTTGAATAAGCTATGTTAAATATTTGGCAAAGTGTCCCATCTACCATTTCTATGCAAATGAGTGCCTCCATTATCAAAATAACCGATTTTCACTATATCTCAGCCAATATTGCACTTATATTAACAAATAAGGTGTCTAGACCTATGTTTTGAGGGTCAAGGATCTCAGTGAAACTATTCTTAAAGTGACCACATGTGCCCGTGGCATGCTGGTGTACAAATCAGTGCCGATTAAATCAATTCCTCTATCTCGTCGTCTTCTTGTCCATGCTCTCCATGTGTCAAGGAGGTTAGTAGGACTGCACCGCAGGAGGCAGGGGAGGCAGGACACACTGGATTCAAAAACTCTTTAGTTTTCAACCACCCCTGCCCTTCATCATAGGGTTTTGGTTTCTCCAAAATAGCTTCATCAGCTCGCTTGTATAAGGCAACAGCCGCAACACGGTGGTTCTCTTCAGAGCAGAGTAGCATGGAGGAAGACAAGCCAGGTCAACTTTAGATTTAGAATTGAGTTTGTCATCTGCCCCCACCACTCTTTCACTGAAGACTCTCAATTCTATATTCTGAGCCTAGCCAAGCCATGTGGCCCATAGGGCAGGAGCCTAACAAGTACTCCCTGGCATAACTAGTATGTCGCAGGGACTTACCCCAATCCAACCCTTTGGTATTACCCAGCTGGGGATCGAACCCCTGACCATCCAGTCTCAGGGAGGACGCTCTAACTACAAGGCCACTGAGCTGTTGATGATATCCAGAGCTTCTTACGGGTGTGTAACTCTAGAGTTTACAAAATGGAACCAAATGGACCTGTAAGCCTTGCGGAGCCATGAGGCCCATAGGGCAGGAGCATATCTCCTGTTTCTGTAGTAGGAGGCAGCTTGATGTACAAGTACACCCCTGGACATGACGCTAGTATGTAGCAGGGACTTACCCCAATCCAACCCTTGATGCTGAGTGGCAAGCAGGGACAAGCAGGGAGGTACTGTGTCCCATTTTTCGGAGTCTTTGGTATGACCCGGCCGGGGATCGAACCCCGACCTCCCTGTCTCAGGGTGAACGCTCTGACCACAAGGTCACTGAGCTATTGATATCCAGGGCCCCTTACGGGTACGTGTGCAACTCTGAAATACAAATGGAACCAAATGGACCCATAAGGGTCCTTGAAATGTGCCTTGTGCTACACTATATGGAACAGATCCTTAATTAGTATAGTTGGAGCAATTCATCTGTCTGGACAGAGTTGCGAGTCTTCAGTATGGTAAATGGTGCATTTATAAAGCGGTTACCATCCAGCCACTCTACCCCTGAGCCACCGCCGCCCCAGTGGACGTCACCCGTGCCAAGTTGCTGCGGACAATGGTGGGGGCAAATGACAAACTCACTTCTTAAATCTAAAGTTGACCTGGCTCGTCTTCCTCCATGCTACTCTGCTCTGAAGAGAACCATTGTGTGTTGCCTTATAGAAGCGAGCTGATGAAGCTATTGTGGAAAAATCCAAATCATAAGAAGGGCAGAGATGGTTCTATGAACACGATGACTGATTAATGTGACTGTGCATTTTGTTCTTTATGGTGCAGGCTAGGGTGGTCACTGTTTGTACACTGTTTACATGTTTGCCTTTGAGTGTGTATAGGAATAGGATGTTACAGGATTGTGTGACTGTTTGAATTTTGTACTGCATATTGCAGGCCATTCTATAGTCTAGTCTAGTGTGTATACTGCCGTATACTATTGTTCATACTAAGGATGTTTTTAGTTTGTGAAATTATAAAGCTTGCTTAAAACACAGCACCTGTCTAGATACCTTATTTGTAAAGTTATATGCAATATTGGTATCTCTTACTTGGTATAAATGTGGTCACTTTAAGAATAGTTTCACTGAGATCCTTGACCCTCAAAACACACCTTATTTGTTCATTTAAGTGCACTATTGGCTGAGATATAGTGAAAATCGATTATTGTAATAATGGAGGCACTAATTTGCATAAATATTGTAGATTGGACACTTTGCCAACTTTTTAACATAGCTTATTCAAGTAAGAAATATTCCATAATGTGGAGTCAGTTCAAACTCAGTTATTCAATCATTCATTCAAAATGTACAGTATAGCTGATTTGAGAGAAACAGAGTCATTTACAAGATAGAAAGGTTATCTTGGGCTCAAATTGAAGCTTATGGATATGGGAAGTTTTCTATATACAAGTGAGGCAGTGATACTCACCATAATGTGTTGGAAAATAACCATCTTTATTGCTATTAGTCAAGCGGACACCATATTTGTTTGTGTTTCTGAGGATGATGTGGGTCATATTTAAGAATATAATGGTAGCAACACCCAAATCCTGTTCTGCTACTTACCCCTACAGTATGTGTCAAGATACTCCATGACCAATTTCAGACTACCATGTATATTTATGTAATTTTAGTGAATTCATATTTGCCTTTACACAATTTTGCCAGAGCCATATACCAAAAAGGGGGTTTTGAGGTAGGTGGGACATTTTGACAACTTTTTATCATAGCTCATCATTTTCAGCACATTTTTTCAAATAAGAAAACACTGATTAGAAGTATATTTCCGGGGGGTGCATGATACCCCCTTCCAGTGACTAGACTATAATGCCTACAATTCCAAGTGCTTGTTAGGGTACGTGGAGTCTCCAGTTAAAATATGAGTATTATTGGGGGTGTCCAGTTCAAATGTGATTTTTTTGGGGGGTCCCCAGTTCAAATATGATTATTTTGGGGGGCGTGAAACAATAAAAGCTACTATGCCAGGGGCGCATCCACACCTGGTCCTACCTGGGCCTAGCCCAGGTATTTCTGAACTATTTCTGAGAACTATTTCTGAAAAATAAAAAATAAATATATATGATGACAGTAGCGTCATTACATAACATAATGTGAATGCAATCACTGCATTCAATTTAGCAAAATACAGCAGTGGGGGGTATTATTATTCATCTTTTCCTATTTGGATCCGAAGCCACTGGCACTGCCTAGTTTGTCCATCTGTACCTGCATAGATTGATTGGTCATGCCTGCCTGATGCCTGTCATCATGTGCTTGTTTAAGTTGTTTCTAGAATGTGGCAGATTTGTTTTTCTTCACACCAGAAACTTGCGTCTTTGTTTATGATTAAATGAGAAGCCTCTCTGAGAGTATAATGTTAGCCTCACAATGTCAAACGTCTATTGCAAAGTTTTTGGAAAGAAAGGAAGTCAGCAGTCCCCAGAGGAGCTAGCCTATACTGTATATATAACAGTTGTATCCTGAGGACTTCAGCTTTACTGGGCAACACCACAACAGCGTCCGCCCTTGATTATGGATTACTACATGATTGAAGACATCAAAGGTCATAATTGAATTGTAATTTTTGCTGAATGGATTTCCATTGATTGTGCCCATGTTGTCTGCTGCTATGCTATGGGGTGCTATCTTGCTAATTTGTAATTTGGAAGTGAGTTGAAAGAAACTAGCTGTTGTTACTCTGCAGGCTTCAATACTCAACACTACTACTTCAATACTAGTATAGGCTGCCTGGGAGAGTGTGCATGTTGTTGTTTTTTGGTTGTTGAGGAGCGCTCCTATGTCCAGTGTAAACACAAACATTGTGTAAGCACAAACATGGAATGCCATTGACAATGGCTTTGAATGTTTGTGTAAACACAAACATTGTGTAAACACAAACATTGAAGACGAAGGTGTGATTTTAGTTACATTTGGGAATGTGATGGGATGAAGTGTCTATGTAGCAGCCTGACATTACACCTGTGAATCTCTAAGCCACCTGACTTCATATTTTTAGGAAATTGAAGGCAAAAATGAGTATTAATTAATAGAAAATTAGTATTAATTAATTAATTAATTAATTAAAGCCAAAATGTTGCGCAGTGTGCCCAGGCAGATTTTCCCAGGCCAAGGTAATAATTAATTCCTGCATACGCCACTGTACTATATGCCACAGGCTTTTCAGAGGCATTTTCCAAACACTATTTGTGTAATTGACTGCACAGAAAGGGTTTTGCAAAAAGCAAAAAAATCTGGACTCAAGAATTAACTGAATCTTACCGTCACTGTATGCCTACAGTCAACTATCTAGTTGCAACTGCTCCATCTGGAGTAATTATGTTCAGTTCAGATGCCTATGGTGGGAAATGTAGTGACAGATACATTACAGAAAACTCAGGCTTTTTAAATTATTTGCGTGCTGGAGATGAGGTGATGGCAGACCGTGGCTTCACAATTCAAGACTTGCTAGATGAGTGTAAAGTACGCTTGGTCTTACCACCATTTACACAAAAGAAATCCCAGTTGACAAATGAGCAGCTCACACGCACACGACGCATTGCTAATGTCCACATTCATGTGGAACGAGCAATAAGGCGTCTTAAGGTTTTCAAAATTCTCTCACACATTGTGCCCATTAATTTGGCCCCTAAAATTGACCAAATACTAAACACTTGTAATCTAAGTGGAGAGCTTATTTCAAGCAAATAGACATAAATGTCTACTCTATTACATGTATTTCTATTTTCATTTCTCATTTGTATTTTTATTTTGTGTATTTCTGTTTGGACAGACCTGAAGAAATGCCTATGAATTAGAAACTGAGATAAACCAGGTATTTATTTTATACAATGAATGATGATTTTTGTCCTAGAACAACCATTGATTAAATACTTTGTGTACTGCAGGTTTATGTATTTCTCTTCACTTTAAGAGGTGAAGATATTTTTGGCAGAGATATGTATATTTTTGTCTGCCAACTTGGGCACACTCCATCTGTGTATTCTTTATTAAATGGGATGTTCACCTCGATGTGCTCAGTTGGTGTCCAGACAACCAGCTGGCAGCACTGTAGGCCTAGGCACATCATGGCCAACTGCGACTGAAAGCACATTGGTATAGTATATAGGCCTATTGTCATTAGTATGAGTGTTACATAATGTTGTTACTTGTAATAATAATAATGCAAATCAAATGTATTTTACCAATCTGGAGGTAGTACCCATCTTTTCCATTGGTACGCATTTCATACTGTCCATCATCCAAGGGCTTGATGTCACCATTTGGCCGGCTGAGGAAGTCTGAGAGAGATGTGGAACTCTTGGCTCCCAACCAAGGATGATCAGGGTGAACAACCAGGCCTCTTCTCTCCACAACTTGCCCTCATGCTCTCCAGAAGTTCAATTGCATTATGGCCTCGTTATCTTTGCTGTGTTTTGTTGCTGCATTACCAGTGAATGTAGGGTACAAATGCTCATTTAGAAATGTATTTGGATCTGTGGTGTGTCTTTTGGGGACTCGTTTAGCTGTGCTGGCTGTTAGATGCAGCTTCCTAGCATCATGCCAGACCTGTGAAGCACTTTGTGTTATTGTTTCTTCCATTAGTGTCGCTGCTTGGATGGGAGTTAATTTTATGTATAGGCATCATAGAATATACTGCATTTTCTACAGGTGAGTGTAGTGCTGCTGTCACTGCGTTCAGTGTGAAGAAGTGTGTTTAATGAATCATGTACAGTAGGGTTGGGCTTGCCTGGCCCTGCCTGTTGACATCTGCTCTGTAACTGAGCTGCAGGAGACCATTAATGGAGTTGAAACAGAGGGGCCATATACTGTATAGATGTGTTGATGTGGGCTGTGTATTCTGCATGGTTCCTATTACAGACGGGGTGGTGGAGGTGGAGTGGCATCTGGCTGTGGTGTTGATGGGCCTGGATACATGTGTCGGGGTCTGTGGTGTTTGAAATGTATGTGATTTCATTTCTTCAGCCGCTTCCTCTTCACGCCATGAGTTCAACGTCCACTGGACATCAGTACAGGCCTGACTGGCTGACTACCTGACTGCATTTTCGACCTACAATAAGGAAATATTGAGTTATTAACTAAAGCGTTTCAAAACATGCTGGAATCATAAGCTTAATGTTTGAGATCTCCCCCTTCGCTAACACAGATTTGTATTGCGATGTGTCATTGACACATTTGTACACAGTGGATGCGTTTGTTAATGAGATATGAGATATGAGATATACTTTATTGTCCCACAAGGGGAAATTTGTCTTGGGCAAAAGTGCAGTAGTACATGACGCTTTTTAAAACAGACAGACAATACACAGTAGACAATACACAATAGCAGAAATGTACAAGTACAGTATCACAAGAGTATCACAAGAATATCCAATTGATAATTTGATAGCAGGCGCTGTGCGTAAGGATATCAATTGGATCTTTCCAAACATACTGTAAGCGCTCAGTACATTTCACACATATGCACACTTTTAAAAGCCTGCATGCAGGTGTAGTCCAGATGTTTATCCAGATCAGTTTCAAAATAGAACTATGCTTTCATTTGTACAGTCATAGTTACATTTAGAAGGTGAGAATAGCCAGTAGCCTACACAATAAATACAACTTCCTTTCCACATAGTTTTACCTAGTTTTACCTCTCCACGAACAGAAGTTCGTGGCGTTTGTTGCATTTGACAGTGAGTGGGATAAAATGAACGTGGCATGTGAATTACCCACGTGCTCTTAGAATGTCAACAAAACACATGGGTGTGTTTCTGTCCTATTTTGTTGAAGGAACCATATGACCATGCAGGCCATTGTGCACCAAGGATGCAAAACCTCTCGCTTTTGTTTTCATTTCAGTTAACTAAAATGTTTTCTTCCTCCCAATTGTAGTTAGTTTTAGTTCACTATTATAGCTTGCCTGTCACTGCAAACGTTCCATCTCACACTTCCCTCTCACAGCAAACGTTCACTGCCAGTGCAAACGTGCTGTCTCACTGTGAAAGTTCATTGTCACTGTAGAGCCAAATTTAAGCTCTGTCGCATGATAGTGTCACGCGCCGAGAACGGCCGACCCACAATCTCTGATTTCTCACAGACAAATGAGGGATTTTCTTTCAAGCTTGTTCTTTGTCAGCATGCGAGTCTGAAAATAAAATGTGTGCTTTTCATAGCCATCTGGTTTTGTTATCGCATCCTCCTGTTTCAACCTCTTTGCACTCTGACCTCCCCCGCTGTTTCCCACAAACACGTTCCAGCGCTAGGCGGTGTGTGGGGGGCCACGGGGGGCGCCGTGGACGCCCTGCGCTACATTTGGGGGGACGGGATGATGGTACTCAGCCATTCTCTCCAGGCGATCCCTGCCCTCCCGATCCCTAATGGAGCAAACCCAGGCGATGGTGCCTTGCTCTCTCTCTCTCTCTCTCTCTCTCGCTCTACCTCTCCCTCCGTGTGTTTTCCACAAACATAACCTTTACACCCGGCAGAGAGAGGGTTATGGGGAGGGAATGAAAACAAGGCTTTGGCGTTCTTGTCTTGCACTCTCCTTCTCTGCCAGCCCCTCCCTCGCCTCTGCTCTCTACCTCCATTTGTCTTTTCACATCTTTTCCATGAGGGTTTTGGTAGGTTGTTTTTCACTCTGTCCTGCCCTCTCCGTCTTTCGGCGGTTTGGCCCCCCAGACCTTGGCACAACACGGCTTTCAGGATGCCACAGTAAACATCTCTGTGCTATCGGCGTCAGCGTTGCACCGACAACACTCCTCCTGTCAGGGAGAATTGTCTCCTATTTAAACTATCTCTCCATCCTTCCACCTTCCTGCACGCATATAGCTCTGATATGAATTTAGTTTTGCAGAATCATGACGTCTGGCAGGGTTCTAATTCGTCCGCGTGGGAAGAGATCTTGAATCTCCATATTTCTCATATTTGCATAACCTAACTGTCATATGACAGCGTCAAGCAAAACAATGGTAGCCTACTGTAACTCGATTTTTGGAAAGTGGAGGTGTGTCTGTGTGTTTTGTAAATATCGACACTGGATCATTATAAGTGGTCCGTTCCTAACCACTTAAAGCCTTTATACCAGCGGTTCTCAACCTGAATGTTTTTGATAATTAGTAACTAATTTTGACCAAAATATCCCAAAATAAGGACGCCAGGGGAGGTTAATTTTTGTATTATATTTTATTTTAATTATTTGTTAACATGTACTGTAATATGATCAACCATATCAGACAATATACATCTCCCAAAAGGAAATGCCTGTATTCATTTGGACATGAAGCATGCATAAAACTGAATGATTGAGGGGGGCGGGGGGATCTTGCATGCACGCACGCACGCACGCACGCACGCACGCACTCACTCACTCACTCACTCACTCACTCACTCACTCACTCACTCACTCACTCACTCACTCACTCACTCACTCACTCACTCACTCACTCACTCACTCACTCACTCACTCACTCACTCACTCACTCACTCACTCACTCACTCACTGCACAGAGAGAGCAAAACTGACCCGTTCTATTAGTAGCAGATTGGTTGCAGTGTGCTGTAGCCTACCTTACTGCCGGGGCCTTCAAAACTCATTAATACTTAATTAGACGCAATCCCACAGCTTTCCAAGTGCTTTGAATTTAATAAGACGAATTAGGTCGTTTTAGTTGCACTGAAGAATTGCTAATGATAATAAAGAAGTGGATTACGCCTCCACTAGAGTCCATATACTGTAATGGTCGGTTATAGGCGCATTAATCCCAAAATGATTAGCATGCCACCATATTAGACATAAGTCACACACTATACTTACTATCTGAGAAGGATCAGAATTTATTAGAGCAAGGGTCTTCAACATCGGGTCCAGGACCGCTAGGGGGTCCTCAGAGTTACAAAACGGGGTCTCCAAATCTTAGTGTGTGTGTGTGTGTGTGTGTGTGTGTGTGTGTGTGTGTGTGTGTGTGTGTGTGTGTGTGTGTGTGTGTGTGTGTGTGTGTGTGTGTGTGTGTGTGTGTGTGTGTGTGTGTGTGTGTGTGTGTGTGTGTGTGTGTGTGTGTGTGTGTGGATGGAAAAACACAACCTACTCGATCTGTGTCTCATAGGATGGCTGTGGGCAGTTAAAAAACCAGTGACATCATCGTTAGCAGAGTTTTTAATAAAATAGATGTTTGTTATCGTGAGAACGATGACTTCCATTTTCACATTGTAACTTGTCAGGAATTGAAAGCCTATAGTTTCCATCAGCTTGGATTCCCCATCAATGATGTCACTGGTGGACAGGTTTCTGAACTGACCACAGCCCTCCTATGACTATGAGACACAGAATAGAAAAAAAATCACACCCATGTGAAGTGAGGGGCGCTTTACCAACCCTTATCATCTTACATCATCTTTATATCATAACATACAGTAACATCATGCCGATTTGCTCAGTGACAGACAAAACAAACATTAAACTCTGTTCATTGTTAATGGCATTTAATGTTTGTGTTAGTGACTAAACAAACATTAAACTGTCCATTGTCAATGGCGTTTTTAATGTTTGTCTAGACAAGACAAACATTAAACCTGTATATAGGAGGGGCTAGCGCCCCTGGTGCGAATTGATCATGATTAGGTTGTGATTAAGATACAGGTGGTGAAGTGGTCCTTTAAGGAAAGTTTATGCATGTACTATGTCAACTCTTAATTTTCATTTTCCAGCCATTCAGTTGCATTTTCAATTATATTACATTTTTATATAAAATATAATCTGGGGACCCCCAAAATAATTTCTATTACAGGCAATTGGCACCGGGTGTAAAAATAAAATAGAAATGTATTAAATAAAAGGAAAAAAAATGCCATAATTTTGAATTACCATATGAAACAGTTTTAGAACTGGCATTGCCAGCCTTAATGGCATTTGCAGTCTTAATCGGTCTTAAATAAAACACGCAAGGAACCTTTACGCGGCAAGTTGTGTGCAAATGTGCAGATCTGCAATTTCAGTTATTTTTAGCGTTACCATTGTGGTTCATCATTTGGGGTAAATTGGAAGTCTGTGTGTTTGATTCCGGCGCCACATCGATTCCCCCCACCTGAAGCGATCCGCAAATCCTGCAGACAGAGCTTAATAGGAACATATGGGCTGTCACACACCATTAAACAAGCGTACGCAATAACAAAGTGACACGCCACTTAAACGTGAATGCAATATGACCCGTGGACGCGACCCCCCCCCCCCCCCACACACACACACACACACACACACACACATGCACGCGCGCGCACATCTTACTATACCTGTGAGGAACTAGATACAAACAAAATCCCCCCTAACCCTTAACCCAAACATCTATATTATGCCAGAGCTTGACCTGTTAACCTCACGTCAAGCAAACCCAAGTTTCTAACCTTGACCCCCTGGTTGTTTAAACCAGGGCTGGAAGCAGTTAGGTTTACAGCTCCATTCCATAACATATCTTAGAGAATACAATATAACTATAGGCGCACATGCAAGGTAGAGTATGTAAATACAATAGGCCTATAACAAGTACAGTATGGTAGAGTATGATCATACAATCTAACTATGTATATTTACACATTGCCATGCCAGTGACATGAAACTACGATATCTCCTATATCCAATGCTTGACAGCCATTTACATGTCAGAGCTGATGTAAATGAAAAATTTAGAAATAAATGCTTAAACATGTAGCTACAGTAGGTGTCCACAGAAGAGAACCTTTCAAGCCTGTTTTCTCAACTCACTGGCTTATTATTACTCTATAATAAGCCACATCTCTAAAACTGGTGGGACAAACTGAACAAACAATATGTCAATTTGAAGCTATGATTCCCTGCTTTCATATGACATGACAAAAACTGCTGGTTGACATGTGGTAATGCAAGAAGCTCAAAATGCAATTTATACTCTGCCACACACAGGGACCCTCGTTCCAATGGTTCCTGGTAAGACTTGAATTTCCTGCACGGTCCTCAAAAAGATAGAGGAACATCACACACACACGCACGCGTGCGCGCAAGCACACATACTCTCTCGTATTAGGCCTACTGTACTTCCATCAACATGTTGGATGACAATTGATTTGAATGTTTTCTAGCTTTTCTTTTGCAACTTTTTCTTGTAGATCTGCCTTTTCTCGGTCCACGACACTGGCGCACAAAATGAGGATACCTAACTCCAACTTGTTTATTGTAAACCTATACGGTATCTCAAACCCATATTTGTTTCACCAAACAACCATTTCCACTTGTGAAGTGCAGGAAACAATGTCTATGTCTTACATTCTACTATATTGTATTGTTTTTGTATAACAAAATACAAGCACGCATGCACGCACGCACGCACGCACGCACAGCCTGAGGCCACAAATTCCTTCGCTCCCTCCATGATTTTCCCCTGGTGTATGCAGGGTTAAATCATGTGTGATCCCCACTCTCTCTCACACACACACACACACACACACACACACACACACACACACACACACACACACACACACACACACACACACACACACACACACACACACACACACACACACACACACACACACTCACTAACTGCCCGGGGCCGAACACATGGCTGAAGCTCCCCCCATCACCGCTGTCTCACCTTAAGCCCCATCACTCATGCCTCCAGAAATTTGTTTTCTTTTCAAATCTAAAGGTGGATTGTTTCATGCGTCCCAGAGGTAATCAACGTGTCTTAGTATTCAGTATTATTCAAGTGAATAGTACAACCCCTTCGACCGCAAAGACTGGATGGAAAAATGATGATGAATAATGATAAATAATGAACAGCAGATGTGTGTGTGTGTGTGTGTGTGTGTGTGTGTGTGTGTGTGTGTGTGTGTGTGTGTGTGTGTGTGTGTGTGTGTGTGTGTGTGTGTGTGTGTGTGTGTGTGTGTGTGTGTGTGTGTGTGTGTGTGCGCGTGTTTATAAAATACATTGGCACCGCATATTTTGTAGTGTATATTTTGATGCCAATACTTTTATTGAAGTCAAATTTAAAACAAAGTGTACTCCTTTAACAGACTGAAGCACATACACCTCGCCTACTAAAAATATAACATAAGCGCATTTAACATCAACCTTCACTGGGGGGAGGTGTGTTGCGGTGCGACTGTGTCCCCTGTGACATTCCCCCCGCTTACGTCTACGAGGTGCTCCCCACTCTGCCCTGCCCCGCCGAGAGTCACCCCTCCCAGGCAAAGCGTTGATAGTGTCAGCCGCAATCTGTGTCCCGCTGGGGGCCGCTGCACACATCAGTGTCACTTTGGATTCCCTTGCCGCTGCTGCCGAGGGGGATTTGGTGATGAGTCGGAGAAGACATGGCATGTGTCACCGCGTGCCAGTCCCAACGCTGTGCCACGCCAGCCCGACGTCCGGTGAGAAAGAAAATACAAATTAAATATGTAACCACTTAAAAATACTGTATTGTCGCTCTCGAGCAGGAACCTCATACTTTTTTATTTATTTTATTTAATACCCCATTTCAGGCTATTTTCACTATTTCCCCCAAAAAGGAAATTGTTCCTTTTCCTCAAAGTTTTAGACATAGGCTACACAAATCTATTTTAAAATAGGCTTAATGATTATTAATTATTGTCCAATAATATGAAACGGATCATTCTGCATAATGAGAAGCTTACTTTAAGATGCTCAGAGAGACAGTGGCTTCATAGCTGTCTATCTAACTACTTAGCCTACCTTCCTCCGTGGTGGAAAGCCTGCTGAAGCGAGGTTTGTCTGCCATCACAATGTGGTGTTCCCTGACATCATGTATTCATTTAACGGATGTATTTCTAAACTGGCCTGAACAAGCATCTGTCAGAAGTGGAGATAGAATCAGTCAAGTAACAGTTTGACCTTTGCTCAATACGTTGCAATATGACTTTTGGGGATGAGACAGTGTTGTCTGTAAATATAGCCATTTGTATTTGTTGACGGCAATTCATGTGATAAAGTCCCCAGGACCGCTTGTGCTATGCTTTTAGTGTTACTGAACATCTGTAATGTTTTTGTGACTATAGTATTCTATCAAACATTTTCTACTTGAAGTATATTTTTGTGTAAGTATGACATTTGTTTGTAACAAAGTATTTTTACACTGGTATTGCTATACTTTGCTCAAGTCCAAAATCACAGAGCCTTTGTGTTGAACACCACAGGCCGATAGAGAAAGATGCTCTGCCAAGCGGAGGAACGGCACAACTCTCTTCCGCTGGGTTTCGTTGTCTCTTCGACGCACAGCACAATTAAAAGATTCATGTCGCCTGAGCACAGAGCCAGTGCCGTGACATTATACCGGCACAGCAAATGACGATCAAAAATTGATGATGATCCTCATGAATTGTAAATGGCACTAATAGTATCCCGAGTCACAGTCAAAATGGTGAAGTCAAGCAACGAGCTGTATAGGCAAAGCAAGACAAAGTGGTTTAGTGTCGTTCTGTACAGGGCAGCTGGCATGGAAGAGGCTGCAGGGTTTAAGGGGTGGGGGGCTGTGATGGGTAATGGTATGTTATGATGTGTCTTTGCGATATTTTGCAGCAACACTTCTCACTGCTTTGGAAGGTAGATGGACGTGCCACGGGCAGGGATACACGATGCCTGCAAACAGACACAGAAGATAATAGCTAATAGAGAGAGAGAGAGAGAGATCTTGTGCATATCCCTTACCCCTTATCCCTAAACTCAATTGCCATGTTGCTCAGCCTCCTTCAGACATACAGCTCCATATATAATAATACAGTAGGACAGGAAAAGAGAGATAACAAAATAGATGTGTATACACATACAAGCAAAAGCTCATACACAGTAGCATTTATCAGCAGCTGCCACTGTACAGTAAGAGTTGAGGTAGAGAAACAGTGCAAGGTTTTATGGCGTCCTTCAACTGTCCTCGTCACTGCATTCGTCACCCTCTTCTAGCAACCGTCCTCACTTCACTTCCCATCATCCTCACGGTGAAGTATTCATGAACAGAACACTCTCTCTCTCTCTCTCTCTCTCTCTCTCTCACTCTCCCTCTCTCTCTCCTGCTTCCTCCTCCGTCTCGTCAAGCTTTAAGAGCGTCACCACACACACACAGACACACACACACACACACACACACACACACTGACACACACAAATAAAAGAAAAGAAGGGAAAAAAGCTTTACTTTCAAGGCTTTTGTCTGAGTTAAAATTTCAATAGGCTAGTTTCCACTTGTGAGCTATAGGCCGCCCACTCCCCCACCCCCCTCCCCAACGGCACTCTTTAATGTGCACTCAGTATGCAGGGGCCGGGGTCCGCATTAAAATGCTAAGTGCGTTGGGGGGGTAAAAAGAAAAAAAAGGTTTCTGCACCGTAAACATGCGACTGTGATTTGCTCCGAAAAGACCAGAGCAAAACGGGGATCGAGCATATTTTTACCTCTCTCTCTCTCTCTTCCCCCCCCAACCACCCACCCTCCCCCACCACACTCTGTCTGTGTGATGTTGTCTCAATCCCAGAGATCTCGGGTCCCGGAGATCGGTGCCTGGAAGCGGAACTGAAGTGAACACGACATGGGGATGAGCTCTGCTTCTGAATTATGCAACTCGGAACAGAGGGGCATTGTTACACTCTCCCATCCGCAGTTAATCTCTCCATCCATACTGTATCTCTCTCTCTCTCTCTCTCTCCCCCACCTCCTCTCCTCTCTGTCATGTTTTCTGTAAGAGTCTTTACCTTCTTTTATTCACGGTGGCTGTCTTGTCGAATGCGTCTTGTCCCGTGTGAGCCACAGAGAGGAAGGAAGAAAGGCACCATGCAGGCCTCCCGCTTGTGACACTAACGGGACAGGAGAGCAGCCATTTAGGCAACACAAAGCGTTTGCTTTCTGTGATTTATTGAAAACATGGTTGTTTTGAGCGACGAGCGTCCCCCCCCGCTCGCTGAGGCTGCCAACGTACTCGGTGATGGAAGAACTATTTATGCTTATTATTTTACTTATTAGTTCACCCCCAGAAAATACTTATTTATTATCTACCAATTACGCACCCCATATGACTCCTTGAATTCTATTTTCAACAAAAATAACTGTATATATATATTATTTTTTGCAACTGAATGGCTGAAAAATGGAAATGAAGAGTTTACATAGTACACATAGTACATGCATAAACGTTCCTTAATGATTATATCTGGTTTCAGTATTCATTTATGATATAATTTCTCTAATATTAAGGTTATTTTTGCAGTCAGTTTGTTTGTATTGCGGGTGGGGGGGGGGGGGGGGGGCGTGTCCTTGAGGGAGTTCCGGGGTGTCCCCTATATGAAACAAATGGACCCTTACGGGTCTCTAACTCTGAACCAAATGGACCCCGGTTCCATTTGGTTCCATTTGTACACTCTCAGAGTTAAATGAACATTGATTTTACTTTTCCCCGAGATAGGAATGTTATTAAATGGGGGTCCGTAGCCTGCATGTCAAACTGGGGCAAGTCCTTGGTTGAGAATGATTGAGAATCACTGCTAGCGCCGTGAAAAACTTCTCTTATGCATTGCAAATCTTTTCAAATGGGGGTCCGCGGGCTAATAAGTGTCAATTGGGGGGTCCTTGACATGAACAAGTTTGGGAACCACTGTCTTAGACCTAGACATTAGCAACTATTCCCCAGTCGTCAAAGTATTGCCTCAGGAATGAGACAAAAACAAAAACACATCTCCATGAATTCAAGGCTTCAGGAGGTGTGTGATTGATTGAGCATAAGTCAGCGTTTGGGTGAACCACCTTTAAGTAAAAGTATCATTCCCGTATTCATGATTTACTTTACTTTACTTACTTTACTTAAAAGTACAAAAGCAATGCATGCATCAAACATAATACTTAAAATACCAAAAGTGAAAGTACTCATTAGCCCATATTTTCAAAAGTATAACATAACATGTTACCATAATATAACCCTCCCCCCAAAACAAAATATTTTATAGCAGATAACAAGCTCACAACATGTCGCATTGTGAGCTTGTAGATCAGCTATTTTCAAATTGCCATAAGCCTATAGGGCTGGAGTGTTGTTTGAATTTGTGTTTTGTAATAATAAGACAAAGTAACTAGTAACTAAAGATTTCAAGTAGTTGTAGTGGAATAAAAGTATAATGCCTCTTGAGAGGTAATGGAGTAGAAGTAAAAGTGTACAAAAATGGACATACTTAAATGAATTGTACTTCCTGTAAGTACAGTATTTCAGTAAATGTACTTAGTTACTTCCCAGCCCTGCCGCTCACAGAGGCTACCTCTCTGCCCTCTCCCAAGCCTGACTCGCACTTGCAATTGACGCAAGCTTGTAGATCAGCTCGTAATGTTGCCCAACATGGCGAGCAACCAATCGAGCATTCCCCTCCCCTGTTGCATCTCCAGTTCCCACTTTGAGTTCATGCACGAATAACATGCCTCGATGGACACATCTAAAGGTATTCTTCACCTTTTCACAGTGAAAAGGGACCGCAATTATAAAACCACGAGGGACCCTAGGAAAAATAGAGCGAGATGGCGGGAAAAAAATTCTGTAAATGAAGACATGGACAAATATATAAATAAGAAATGGGGAGGCACATTGTTGGATCGCACTGCCCCCCCACCCCCCCCCCCCCCCCCCCCCCCAAAAACCCACAATATCATAGATTCACCTTCAAGCCTGTAGTGTACGTATACCTCCCGGCACGAGCACGTGCACGGTGTGAAGATCGATATCATCTCCCCTTACCTTTCCGGGTGAGGTGCGTGCCTCCAAGAAATCAATTAGTCATTAGTGTGTCTTATGAAGCCGCCGCAGCGTGTACGCACGTCAGCCATGCGCGGCCTGCGTGCGGCGCACATCAGCGGGCGCCGCGTGGCACACGCGCCATGAAACATGCAGTTAGAGAGAGAGACAGCCCTGAGAGGTCTCTGTTCAATCTGAGGATGTGTTTTGATGTGAGAGAGTCTTAGGGTGCTGTTATGTGTGAAGGAAAACACGCACGCACGCACGCACGCACGCACGCACGCACACATACTCCACCTGGCTGAACACATGTTGCTGAATGAACCCCATGAACCGTAGCTTCCTGATTCTGGGTGTACACTATGATGGCTGTAAGAAACAAATAAATAGGCAAACATTGTGTGAAATGCCCGTTCTTACACCACGTTGTGAGCTTGTAATGTAGGTCGGCAATAAAACAATATACGTTTCTGTGTAATAGCTGCACATTCCAAGTTTCCAACAACAAGGCAATTCAATGTGCTGGACACAAAACCTCGAGCCAAGGAAACACACCTATCTCCTTATTGGTGTTTGTTCGTAGTACTCTATATTTGTATGCAGTCATTCAATGTTCTGATGAATTGAATATGAAGGACCCCAATGGAAACGAGCCATTGGACGTTCCTGTGCTTTTTGTCCGCAAACTGTTAATAAAGTAATCAATCAATCAATCAATCAATCAATCAGTTACAAAATACAATGTAAACATGCATTTAATTTACTGTTGAAACAGTAAAAACAAATTAACTAAGTAACAATGAAACAGAAATACAGTGCAAAAGACTAATTAAAACATCAAAGGCAGCAACAAACAGGTGAGCAGGTGTTAAGCTTAAATCACAAAATAAATAAGAGTGACCTGCATTGTATTAAGTTTAAGTGTGTCCCAGATGTAGTTTTGCAAGCAGTCACAGAAAGCAAGCAGACCTTTTCCCAGCTGACCTGAGAGGTCTGCACGGTTCATGATATTGTACAAGAATGTATTTTGACCACAATCCATTCCATGCTTTATGGAGCAACAGTAGTGATACTTTATAGTTTATACCACGGGTTCCCAAACACTGGGTAGGGACCCATTTGTGGGTCGCGGACACATATTTCATGGGTCCATTTATTTTTGTTTCCATTTTTTTTAAAATTATTATTATTATCATTTCAAAACATTTTCAAAAAACATTCCCAAAAAAGCAAATATTTTCATGAATTGAAAACAAAATGCAATGATCTTTTTATACTTTCATGAAGAAATAAAAGAACAATCTAAGAAATTACATAAATTAGTTAGTAGTGAAAATAGCCACTCTACAAGTTCACAAAGCAGCGCAAAGTGACACATTGTGAGCTTGTAGATCTGATCATTTCAGTATTGGTCCCTGCATGGCAAATGTTTGGGAACCACTGATGTATGCAGTACAGTTAAGTCATTGTTTTGCTATGAAGGACAACACAATGTAATTACATCTCATGCTACATAGGCTACGTTAGCCTATGTACAGTATATCTATAGCCTCAAACAAAGCACTGTCAGATCGTCCATATATCAGAAGAAACTGTTACATATTGCATCCCTTCCTCTCTTCTCTCTCCTCCTTTTGGCAAATTGTGTGTGACGTCTCGTGTGTACACATCGTGCCCGGTCACGCAAAATAAAGTCATGAATATTTAAGATGCATGCAAATGAGAGTGCAACGACGAACAGGGCTTTTAGCTGGAAATTTAATTACAAGTGCAAGTCCCTCGCAAATGAGTTTACTTTTCATCTCTCTCTCTCTCGCTCTCTCTCTCTCTCTCTCTCTCTCTCTCCCACTTTGCATGTCCCCCCTGCAAGCCATTATGCAGGCCCATGTCATGAATTCAGAATCTCTAGTGTGACAGCGCAAAGGGGAAGATTAAAAAAGAAAGAACAGAGAGAGAGAGAGAGAGAGACCTCCTTCCATTTCCTTATGAACGTCTCATATTTTATACAACAAAGAGGCTGTTTGTTTGTCGAGCGGCCGAGAGATTTAGACAGAGAGCTAGAAAGAGAGAGAGAGAGAGAGAGACACTATTCAGGCCGCCTTATTCTGTCTGATTCCCCGTTTTTGATAAAACTTCCAATAATTTAAGTATTCTCTCTCTTTCTTTCTCTCTCTCTCTCTCTCTCTCTCTATCTACGAGTGCAAAACCAGTCTCACCTTGGCCCAGACACAGAGAACAGCAAGTCCGCCCACTCACTCTCTCTTTCTCTCTTTCTCTCTCTCTCTCTCTCTCTCTCTCTCTCTCTCTTTGTCCTTTCTTTCCGTTCATTGACTTCTCGTTCCCGGGGTGCTCTTGTCATGCACCCCCCCTCCTCCCCTCCGCACCCCCCCTGTGGCCTACTTTCTCCGTAACGGCCTCCTCTCGTAAGATGTGACTTGTTCGTTCATTTACTTTCGTCCTAACCAACGCCAACTTGACCCGCCGGTCAAGGACTCACCGTCGTCCAAACTCCCTTTTTAGCAACCTTCCCCTCATTCTTACTCCACTTAATTGTTTTTTTCCCCTCCCTCTCTCTCTCTCTCCGCTTCTTTTACCAACTTTATTTTGCCGCGCTATAGCCCTTTCTCTGTGAAGTCGGCTGATGCAACGGCCCCCGACCCTCTCACCACCACGCACGCACGCACGCACGCACGCACGCACGCACGCACTCATTTTTGTGTCACCGGGATATGCGTATCGAGTGAAACAGAATATGTTCTTTGGGAACACGCACACACACAAAAAAAAACTGCACAGACTTTTTCGGCCGTATTCAATTCCCGATAAAACGATGGAACGCGGATTGGAGGATGCCGGGGCCACCGTCAAAAAAGGAGAAAAAAGAAAAATCAAATAAAGAGTGAACGCGATCCTCCCATTTCAAGGACCCACCGGTCAATTCTCACCTCCGGCCGGGGTAATTGACCGTGAGAGCCTTTATACGGAGGGTTGAAAGTGACGCTCTAATTCAATCTCTCTCTCTCTCTCTCTCTCCCTCTGTTAAAATTTTTGGGGTCTTTTACGACGGTCTCTCATCCTCAGCCCCCGTTCGTTCCTCTTGGCAGAAAACACTTGATCTCCTTGAAGATGTGCCGTATTCGCTCAACCAACTGAAAATCTGGCATCTTTTCAACGCTGCGGGGAGGGGGGGGGGGGGGGGGGGGGTGTCTAAACTCGTTCAGAGAATAGGGATGGGACCCTCCTCGTAAATAATGTCTTAATCTCATTCTCTCTCTCTCTCACTCTCTCTGAAAGGGCATGCTGATGGCTCTACTGACTCTGGCGGTATATGAAAACCCCCACTGGCCATCGATACTAACGCAGACACCCTGCCACGACAGAGAGAGGGAGAGAGATGGGGGGGGGGGGGCGGAGGTTGGTGTGCAATCAATATGGAAGAGTATGAAGTAGTTTCTCCTGGTTTTATGTGGAAGGGGAGCTTTGTGAACAGTTTCCATTTTCCTGTGTGTGTGTGCGTGTGCGTGTGCGTGTGCGTGTGCGTGTGCGTGTGCGTGTGCGTGTGCGCGTGCGTGCGTGCGCGCGCGTGTGTGTGTGTGTGTGGGGGGTGTGGGGGGTGTGGGTGGACTGATGGGAAGGGAAGTGGACATGACGAAGAGGGGTGAACTTTACTCCACGGATACGGGGTCAAAGGTCGGAGGAACGGAGCGCGGGAGGAGAGGATAGATTTAGTGCATGAGAGAGAGAGAGAGAGAGAGAGAGAGAGAGAGAGAGAGAGGTAATACCATATGTCAGGAAGGTTAGAGTTGAGTGTAAAATATGTACCATGGTAGAGAGGGTTGCATTTCTCTCCCGACACACACACGCACGCACGCACACGCACACAAACACGCAAGCGCATGTCAATTCAATTCATCATTTAGCATTGAGATGAATAAGGCATGTATTTTATTTAATTTCATTATTTATGCGTGGTGTGAAAAACAAAGGAGCCGTGCAGCAATAACTAAACAGTAGCATGCTTAAGTAACAATTAAATGTTAACAGATTCAGGGCATTCTTAAAAGAAGAGAGAAAAAACCCACCTCCACTAAATATAAACATGGACTGCTTATTTAAATTATACTTTGTATTACAAAATGTAATACAAAGACACACACACACACACACACACACACACACACACACACACACACAGCAATGGTATACAGGAGTCGTGCTGCAATGAGAAGACACATACAGTGTGTGTGTGTGTGTGTGTGTGTGTGTGTGTGTGTGTGTGTGTGTGTGTGTGTGTGTGTGTGTGTGTGTGTGTGTGTGTGTGTGTGTGTGTGTGTGTGTGTGTGTGTGTGTGTGTGTGTGTGTGTGTGTGTGTGTGTGTGTGTGTGTGTGTGTGTGAGAGAGCTCCGTTATGGACATCACCTTTTAGAAAACCTTTTTAAAAGCATAAAATCAAACGGCTTGTCCTTGACATCTTAACAGGTGAACTTGAACATTACATCGGTCTTACTGTATGAAACTCTATATTGTCTTTCAACATAAACTCTCTCTCTCTCTCTCTTGCCCGCTCCTCTTGCCTTTTTTTCGTCCCACTTTGCGTGCAACCTTAACATCGCCTTACCTTAACATCGCCCGCTCTTATTCACTTCCCTCTGATTAAGTCGGCCGTATCGCCAGTGCGAGCCTCTTCTTTCTGACCTAAAAACTAATAACTGAAAAAGGTTCGGGAGCCGGCGGTGTCAACAACTACAGATACTGCTTAGTGACAATTAACTCATAGTTAAAGCCTCAACACTACAAATGTGCGCGTGCGTGTGTGTGCGTGCGTGCGCGTGCGTGTGTGTACGTACACGTGCTAGAGCCTGTGATATTTTGTAGAGTTTACCTGAAGCCTTTCCGTTGTTTTTTCAGGTTATCTGTAACTGCATGTACATTTTCCTTTGGAAATGTGGCTTGACAGCTCCCTTTGGGACTGTCAGGGGTTAAGTGTCTTGCTCAGGGACACTTTGGCACACAGACTGCTTGGTGGGGGGGAACCGGCAACCTTCTGGTTATGGGATGACCTCTCTAGCCACTCAGCTACGGCTGCCCTCGGCCACTCTGCTATCCCAGTGACCTTTACATGTTCCAGTGACCTTGTGAATTCAGGTGGTGTTCACCCTACCGTTGCAAATAGATTGCCTGTGCTTCTGGTGTCCATACGGCTTTAAGCAGACACACTTCTTGCTTTAAAACACGTGTCAAAAAGCATCATAATTCTGGTGGTAATCGTTCCTAAAGCGTGTTTGTGCAGTAACAGCGGCTATGTGTCTCCAGCTCTGTTTTTTTAATTAAATAACTTCTCTGCACTTCAAGGCACTATCCTATAGGTATTGTATTTATTATTATATCCTTTATTTAATCAGTAGTGAAATCCCATTGAGATTGAAAAAAGAAGAAGATAAAAATATGTCTAATTTACAAAGGAGTCTTGGGACACAACAGACAGCAGTGCAAATTAAATCAAGCACACTGGTGAAACTAGGTAAAATACAATGAAATGAAAATTACAGAATTACAACATAGCAGACAAAACTATATTTCAATAACATGAAACTATAATAACTAATTTACAGTTCATGGACTGCAGAGAGCCTCCAGCTCTTTCAGTCTAGATTCAAACACGTTCAAAGAGATCAGCTGATCTCATTTCAGGGTACTTTGCAGATCATTCCAATGCCGAGGGGGGCTGAAAATGAAAAAGACCTTTTTTTCCACATGGGCTTGTGGACCCGAAAGCATGAGGCAGTACTGAGAACACATAGTGTAGGGTAAAGTCCGGCATCTTTTTCTTTTCTTTTTTTTTACGTTGTAAAATTGCAAAGGTAGTGTGGATGTGGAAGCATAACAAGAATTGCAGTGGTGGAAAAAGTACTAAATTACTTACTACTTAAGTAAAGGTATCAATACTGCAATGCAGACATTACATGTAAAAGTCCGGAATTCAACATTTACTTGAGTAAAGTAAAGTATCTGCATCAAAATATACTTAAAGTACCAAAAGTAAAAGTACGCATGGTGCAGCATGTCCCATCTCACGAGTTCAAAATGTATAAAACAAATCTTTTGAGAACATCCGATTTAGAAGTTCACAATGTGTCACATCGCGACGCGTTGTGATCTTGTAGATCAGCTATTTTCAAACAGCCAAAATATATAGTGCTGAAGTGGTTAGTGCATGTTTTGTAATAATAATCAGAATCTACAACGTAACTAGTAACTAACGTTTTCAAATCATCGTAGTGGAGTAAAAGTACAATATTTGCCTCTAAGATGTAGTGGTAAAAGCATTGGAAATCGGAAATACTCAAGTAAAGTACAATTAGCCTACCTCATATTGTTGCTGTCGGGCAGAAGCTCCATAAATAACTCGTAAATGAACGTCCTACTTGATGACAGTACAGCGTCACACCAAAGCATCAAAAGTAGTTGACGTGACGTGCTTCGAGCCTGTCGATCTTCTACTTTTGTTAAAAATATATTTGAATCCTGGAAAGTAACAGTTTTGGACATATGGAGGTTCTCACTCGACGAAGACGATATTCAAATGACTCAGGCGGTCTAGCGTGTGCCAGAGCAGCCCATGCTAGAAGATAAATTAAATTGGTGAGTCAGAGTTTTACAGTTTGTAATGAACAAAGGACGTGTGATAAGCCTGCGATTATGGCCAAAATAATTATTCCAATTATTCATCGCGATTGTTGAGTTTAGGGATACTGTGCAAATGTGACCGATTGCACATGAATGTCACATAAATATGACATGTGCTACTGTAAATTCTTGCAAATGTACACTTTTTTTTAAATAAATAAATTAATAAATTGTTCACCTACAGTACTGTAGATTATGTAAAATCAGAATGTATACCAGAACTTAAAATACATCAACTTTCACTTTTGCATTGTGCTAATTAACTCATCAATAAATGTCAACAATCAGATGATCATGTTCATTCACTGTAATTGTAGGAAGCCTGACATCGCTATCACCGATTAAAATGTGATTAATTGTGTTAGTCATTAATCAGTCAGCCTGCCTTCATGGGCTGCGGTGGCCTAAAGGTTAGAGAAGTGGTTCCCAAACTTTTTAGCTCAAGACCCAAAAGACCAATTCAAGTTTAAAATAGCAGATCTACAAGCTCACCATGCGCAGCTTCATGCCATGTCATCAGCTATATCTGCTATTTTTTTCCTTTGTATTCATGAAATACTTTAGGAATAAAATTAAATGTTTCTTATTGATGAAAAGTTGTGATTAATTTTCTTTAAACTTGTTTTTAATCTTTTGAATTAATATAGGCTACATCTTTTTTTGATTCAAATGTAGGACAAAAATGGAGATATCTACTTGGTCTGCGACCCAAAGATGAGTCCAGACCCACTGTTTGCGAGACAGCTAGTGTGTTAGAGGAGCACACTTGTTACCGAGAGGTTCCCGGTTCAATTCCCCGGATAGGCAGGAAACATCAGCATGGGGAAGTGAGTGGACACCACTCACCCCTCCCCCAACACAGCTGAAGTGGTAAATGGTGCATTTATATAGCGCCTTTATCCAAGGCACTTTACAGAGATTGTGCATTACATTCACCCATTCACACACACATACATACACCGATGGCAGCGGAAACCATGCAAGGCACCAACTAGCACATCGGGAGCAATTAGGGGTTCAGTGTCTTGCTCAAGGACACTTCGACAGTAACTCTGCGGGAGCCCGGGTTCGAACTGGCAACCTTACGGTTACCATCCAGGCACTCTACCCCTGAGCCACCGCCGCCTTCAAGCAATAAGGCATAGACCCCAGAACTTCTCCAGTGGAGCTGTGCAGAGGCCAAAAGATGACTGTGGTTTTACTGGTCAGCTCCCATTTCAACAGTACAAGACTGTAGTTATACAGCAGTATGACAGTATAAAACTATGTGGTTGTACTGGTCAGCTCCCAGTTTAACAGTATAAGTTGTACTGGTCAGCTCCATGGTTTAAATGTGTGTTTCTGTGTGCAGGGCGTTGCTGTAAATGAGCATCTACTGTAGCTGTCGCCAAAGTCTGGTATTCAGAAATGACTTGAGTGAAAGTACAAAAGTATTGGCATCAATAGCCTACTTAAACGTACCAAAAGTAAAAGTATTACATATTTTGCAGAATGTCCCATTTCAACTTTTCAAAATGTATACAAATCTTTTGAAAATAGCCGATCTACAAGCTCACATTGTCACACGTGAGCTTGAGTAAAATATACTTAGTTACTTTCCACCCTCTCGGAAATGGCAGCCATTTAAACAAACACACAATGTGATAATGTGCAGCTAAACGGCACAGTAAGGAGTTGGGCGAGCTGGCCGTGTTGCACTGGACGTGCCTGGCATAATCATAAGGTTCTTTAACTGTAAGCAATGAAATCCTTGTTTTATGAAATCATTTAAAGTGGTTAGATTTTGTGTCAAATTATTGATTTCTTTATTAAGTAGCCGTGTAATAAGCAGCATAATGAACCGTTGAGCAGGTCATTATTGAGAAATAAGCCCCGGCAGGGTGATTATAGACTCAACATGAAGCGCAGGGGTCTTTATTACCCTGAAGGGGTTTATTTCTCAAAAATGGCCTGCTCAACTGTTCATTATCTCTTGCTTAACCTGCGAGACCCGTGGTGACGCATAAACACGGGAGGAATTACAAGCTGAACGCTCCTACATTATACTGAGTTTAGCTTCTGTGTCTCTCTATCAGCCTCTCCCAGAAGACAATACTTCTAGTTTTAACCACTTACAGCTACACTAGAGTTTGTGATTTTTTTAGGTTAAAACAAAGGAGGGGAGAGAGAGAGAGAGAGAGAGAGAGATAAATGCTGGCCAGCAGGTGTATGGGGGAAGAGAGGCCCCTGGATAAGATCAGTGATGACGGCTATATCCCTTTATAACGGCCTGGAGCTGAGACAATGGTTTCCGCTCCTATGAGGTCCAAGGCTGTTTTTTTTTTTACTACACAAAATCTTTTTACCAAATGTTCCCCCCAACATATAGGGATGCTGATAAGTGGTTAACTGCAACACGGCGCGAATATCCTCCCAGATCCCCATAAAGAGCATTATTCCAGGTTGTCAGTTAAACGTTTAGACAGTGCTTAATACATCTGAAGTGATTCCCCCCCCCCCCCATTATCTGTATTTTCAAACTCCATCCTCCAACATGCATACGCTGTAACTTGTGTAAGTAAGTTTTCTACAGTTACACTCGTTACCTTTCGAGCATATATTGCGCCAAAGTCAAACTAACGCCCTCGTGCGTCCGAGAGAGAGAGAGAGAGAGAGAGAGCAGGTAAAGGAACGGGTGGTTATGTCACACAGAGCAGCATGTGCAGCCAATTAAAAAATAAAATAAAAGCTGAGAAGCCTGGCTCCGAGAGAACCCCCCGCTCCCATCGTCCCCCGCCTGTCGCCCCCCCACCCCCTGAGCACCCATCTCCCTTTAGCTGCCTTATAGCTCATAAAGCTCTGTCTGCCTTTCTCTCTGTCCGTCTGTCTGTCCGTCTGCCCGTCCGTCCATTCATTCATTCCCAGTGATATATATATATATATATATATATGATTGATTTTGATTGAATACTTTATTAGTCAGAAATATACAACAGCAGTGTGGTAAGACATTGAAGCTGAAAGAAGTCCTGGGGACTTTCTAGTTGGGTCCTGTGTATTCATCAACATAGCATGACAAATGAACACCATCCATCCATCCATCCATTCATCCATGGTAAATTGTAAAGGGTGCATTTATATAGCACCTTTATCCAAGGCGCTTTACATAGTGCATTACATTCACCCATTTACACACACATTCATGCAATGTGATGCAAGGTACCAACCAGCAAATCGGGAGCAATTTGGGGTTCAGTTTCTTGCCCAAGGACACTTCGACATGTAGACAGGAGGACCCGGGATTCGAACAGCCGACCCGCAGATCATTGGACGACCTGCTTTACCTCCTGAGCCACCGTCCATCCATCCATCCATCCATCCATCCATCCATCCATCCATCCATCCATCCACTTATCCATCCATTCATTCCCAGTGACAGATGTCCTGCCCTCTCCACTTGACCCTGGGGAGACTCCTCCTCTCTCCATCATTCTTATGACCTCCCACCACTCCCCCAGGGGTCGAGGGGGGGGGAAAGGGGGCATGAGATAATCACTCAAGCCCCTTTCCTATACCGCACCTCCCCGCCACAGCCCCTCTCTCTAATTGGGTCAAGTGAAACTCGATAGTCTTCACACATGCACGCACGCACGCACGCACGCACGCACGCACGCACGCACTCACAGGTGGACGGACATGTGAGCGTGCGCACACACATGCACAGAAAAAAGCAGTGTCTCTAACCCAACTATGTCACCCACCCGTTTAACCACTGCATCTCTCTCTCTCTCTCTCTCTCTCTCTCTCTTGTTTACCTTGTCACTGCCGCTCGCTCTGCAGTCATCTGCGTCTCGTTCCTATCTTAGAGTATAGATTCCTATAGGAACAGCCTGACGATTTCAAGACATTAATTGGTGTGGTCAACACGTGCAGCATGTATCTGACAATTCTGATTGGCTCAGTGATGAAGGAGAGAGTGAGAGAGAGGGGAGGGGGAAGGGGGGGGGATGAGTAATTGGCATCATTAGCAGAATTCGATTTTGAAGTCAGCTCTTGTTTTGTGCGTGCGTGCGTGCGTGCGTGCGTGCACGTGCGTGCGTGTACCATAGAATGTGATGATTTGATTGGCTGAGCACGGAAAGATTTCTTTATATATAATTTTGCCAGGTCCAAAATTGGTCTTTTTGTTTACCTTTTGATGGAATGCCCACATTATGTATGTCGGGATAAAATTGAAGGTGCTTAACTAATTTGGCACCACAGCGCCATCTGGTGGATTGATGCACATGCATGCACTTTCAACAGCGAGCACCTTTAGTTTGAAAGCCGATATGTCTGGAAACTGCCAGATGTCCTGCGATTGTCATTTAATCCACCCAAAACATACTTTTAGCATCATAGCTAGCATCATATCACACTGCGTCCCCAATCCACACTGCGTCCCCTGACAACACAACAAAGTTCAAGTTTGAACTTTAATTATTGTCAACAAGACCAGAGTAAAAAGGTGTGTGAAATCTATTGTGCGCTAAACCTCACACAACTTAGCTACAGTTTCAAGAAGATTGAAACTCATTGTCAGAACTACACTAAAAACACCTGAATTACAAACTAAACTACACAAAATCAATATCTAAAAATTGTGTCAGCATGAAGATTGCATCAGACGGCATAGTTGTACGGCATACAATAACATGACACCAAACTCCACGTGTTTGGGGAGCCATGGTTGGGGTGGGGGCGGTGATGGTGGAGACTGGGTCACCGACGTGTGCGTGTGTAGCAAGCATCACAAAGAGACACGGCAGCGATTTGATGGCAAAACCGGAGCCAATTTTGGCGCGATGATTCACTATCCGCCTCTCTGTGACTGTGACTCGTATAGAGATAGAGACACAGAGAACTCTCTCTGACCCTAATGCAAACTTTCTTTCTCTCTCTCTCTCTCTCTCTCTCTCTCTCTCTCTCTCTCTCTCTCTCTCTCTCTCTCTCTCTCTCTCTCCTCACAGTGCCATGACTATAAAGTGTCAGCTTTGACCTAAATTAGACTCCTCTCTGCCTTCTTGCTTTTCTCTCTCTCCATCTTCATCTCCATCTTGTTTCATCTCGGGCTATCCGCGCCAGCCTCCCCCTGTTGTCTCCTTCCGCCTGCGGGTGTCAGCGTACTGTGTGTGTGTGTGTGTGTGTGTGTGTGTGTGTGTGTGTGTGTGTGTGTGTGTGTGTGTGTGTGTGTGTGTGTGTGTGTGTGTGTGTGTGTGTGTGTGTGTGTGTGTGTGTGTGTGTGTGTGTGTGTGTGTGTGTGTGTGTGTGTGTGTAGGGGAGTGTAGAGTCGTTTGGGAAAGCTGTCGGTTCCCGGTCGACTTGCTAGAAAGGGATAGCAGGGGAATAGGAACTAATGAAGTCTGCTGTGTGTGTGCGTAGGCATCTCAGAGCCTCCCTCTTCCATTTCCACAATGCGACTAGTTCCTTCGCCCACTCTCTGGGCGAAGGAACTAGTCTGTCTGTCTGTCTGTCTGTCTGTCTGTCTGTCTGTCTGTCTGTCTGTCTGTCTGTCTGTCTGTCTGTCTGTCCCCCTTGTATCTGTCTGTCACCCCTGTTTTTGTCGCTCTCTCTGTCACTTTCAACCTCTCTTGGACCTACGTACATGGGTTTTGTACATTAATTACAGTATGCCTCCTCCGTCCGTCTGTCTGTCTGTCCATCCGTCCGCCCGTCCAGCCATCCATTCACTTTCCGTTCCACACATAAAGTTTCTCTCTCTCTCTCTCTCTCTCTCTCTCTCTCTGACATGACAGACAGGGGCCACGGGTGGTCCCAGACGGGCCCCCAGCAGAGGGTCTGTCCCTCTTTAATGTGAGCCAGGGCAGGCGGGGGGCCCCGGCAGTGGGAACGGGGCGACAGCCCAATCAAGCTGCTCTTTCCTGGGCATCAGTCATACCTGTCAGCCGCTCTAATATCATTTCACACACAGACCCATTTGCATTTTCATTTGTGGACATCCACAGTTATCAATCTGCTTTCTTGTATATGCCGCTCCCCGCCACCGGCCAAACTGTGTGTGTGTGTGTGTGTGTGTGTGTGTGTGTGTGTGTGTGTGTGTGTGTGTGTGTGTGTGTGTGTGTGTGTGTGTGTGTGTGTGTGTGTGTGTGTGTGTGTGTGTGTGTGTGTGTGTGTGTGTGTGTGTGTGTGCCCACACACCCTTCTGTGTGTGTGTGTGTGTGTGTGTGTGTGTGTGTGCTTATTTGTTTCCGCATGTGTGCGTGCGCTTGGAAATTATGTTTTTGGGACTAACAACAGTAACCTTACGTTACCCAGTACTATAGTGTAACTTGTGGGTTCCTTGTGCCTACTCCTGAGCAGGGCCCAAATCAGTTCAGAGAAGCGTATGTGAAACAGAGCCGAATATTCAGGGGTGCGGATAAAGGTGCACCAGTTTGTGTGCATGGTCAAAATGCATGCTGGCACGGCAGATCAACGGCGCTTTTGCGTACCAAGAGCTGGGGCCGCTATAGGGCAGGAATTTACTTCCTGAGAATGCTGACACAACATTCCACTGCATCACAGCCAGGCACTCGTCAACATGATGTCACATACTACAAATGTCTATCTACGTCCTGTAAGTAGACTTAGAAATCAATCAAGTGTACTGTCAACTAATCATTAGTGGCTCTTATTTTGAAGAGGAAGAGGAAGTCCGTTTTGGTTGTAACCAAGCTGCCAAATGACAAGCTGTTATGATGCCGTTCGGAGCTCTAGTCTAACCAAGTAAACAAGAACCCATGTGGCTGAAACAAAGTTCATATATTTCCGATATGAAAATAATGCATCTGTGACTTAAACAATGTACACACTTTGGAATTACATTAAACATGGAACGTCTGCGACATGAGGTGAGTAGTTCATTGTGTTTTTTCAGCCCAAGGACCCCTTGGCTGAGCCAGAAATTAAGCAAGGACCCCTCACTACATGTCGTATAAAATTGTGTTGCAGATTACACTTTTTCATAGTTTTCATAGATGGCTTCATAGACTTGTTTGGCAGCACTATCATTGTGTAGCCTCTTGGGAAACCTTTACTTGGTCTGCTCATTTTTCCCCTACACCAAACAGGTCAGATATGCAAATACTCTCAATATTAGTCGGTAGTTTGAAAAGCAGTTCCCATTATTCCAGATATGCCTTATATGATTAGATTAAGATACACGCATAACATCTTTAGAATCATGGTTAGAATAAATGTCAATGGAATCATTCAGTTCAAATAGCAGCAGGTATAGTATCGTCTCTCTACGTCATCCTCAGGCGATCCCTACACGGTCGTCTCCTGGCATCTCGATTCTCCCTACATCTTGGGCACTTCGTTGGCGCCTTCTGCACTTCATCTTGATGTGTCAGGGAGGTCGGATACATTTGCTCACACCGTCAAGAGCTATCCATGCGAGCACTTTCCTCACTGTAAGGTCCTCTTCTCTGTGGAGTTGACCGATGTGTCCAGGTGTTTAAAGTCACTGACCCCCTTTAGAGCCGTACCTTCTTAGCAGTGCCTTAGTAACAGATATGTTGTGCATACACGATGCTAAGATAGCAGGAGGTTTAGAAACATACAGTACAATACATAGGCTGCGGTATAGGTGCATGCAGCATTGCAGCAATAACATAGACCTTTGTGCATTATAATGTAATGCATCAACTTTACAATTCCATGTGATTATCAGGGTCCGCAGTTTGCAGCCTAAAAAGGTTGAGAACCACTGAAAAGGACGAGTAACAAAACGGACTCTGTACCATATAGGCCCAGGACTCTGTACCATATAGGCCCAGGACTCTGTACCATATAGGCCCAGGACTCTGTACCTATAGGCCCAGGACTCTGTACCATATAGGCCCAGGACTCTGTACCTATAGGCCCAGGACTCTGTACCTATAGGCCCAGGACTCTGTACCATATAGGCCCAGGACTCTGTACCATATAGGCCCAGGACTCTGTACCATATAGGCCCAGGACTCTGTACCTATAGGCCCAGGACTCTGTACCTATAGGCCCAGGACTCTGTACCATATAGGCCCAGGACTCTGTACCTATAGGCCCAGGACTCTGTACCATATAGGCCCAGGACTCTGTACCTATAGGCCCAGGACTCTGTACCATATAGGCCCAGGACTCTGTACCATATAGGCCCAGGACTCTGTACCATATAGGCCCAGGACTCTGTACCATATAGGCCCAGGACTCTGTACCATATAGGCCCAGGACTCTGTACCTATAGGCCCAGGACTCTGTACCATATAGGCCCAGGACTCTGTACCATATAGGCCCAGGACTCTGTACCATATAGGCCCAGGACTCTGTACCATATAGGCCCAGGACTCTGTACCATATAGGCCCAGGACTCTGTACCTATAGGCCCAGGACTCTGTACCATATAGGCCCAGGACTCTGTACCATATAGGCCCAGGACTCTGTACCATATAGGCCCAGGACTCTGTACCATATAGGCCCAGGACTCTGTACCATATAGGCCCAGGACTCTGTACCTATAGGCCCAGCCAGCGAGCTTGTTGGAGAATGCAGGGCATTAACAGCAGCAGTGCAGACGGAGGAGACAGCACTGTAATGAGAAGTGCTTAATGCTGTGGCCACACTGCCTTTATACAAGAGGAGGAGAGATTACCACGCACGCGCACGCACGCACGCACGCACGCACGCACGCACGCACGCACGCACGCACGCACGCACGCACGCACGCACGCACGCACGCACGCACGCACGCACGCACGCACGCACGCACGCACAGGCATGAGGCAAAGACAAATGCACACCCTACTATATAAAACCCTCTTTTGGTGTTGTTAAGAGGGGAGAGGGCTGGGTGGCTTCATAGAACACTGAATACTGAATGGAGAGGAGAGGAGAAGAGAGGAAAGGGGAAAGGAGTGAGGCTGTGTATGTTATCGCTGACCTGTTAACAGATCACATGAGGTAAAATAGGCTTGCGCCCTGTGTCTGTGCGTGCGTGCGTGCGTGCGTGCGTGCGTGCGTGCGTGCGTGCGTGCGTGCGTGCGTGCGTGCGTGCGTGCGTGCGTGCGTGCGTGCGTGCGCCTAACTTTCTCTTGTGAGGACCAATGTCTATTTCTCAAATGGGGGAACATTTCGTCCTCACAAGTATAGTGATACAAGTAGCACGCACGCACGCACGCACGCACGCACGCACGCACGCACGCACGCACGCACGCACGCACGCACGCACGCACGCACGCACGCACGCACGCACCACACACACACACACACACACACACGTCTCCTGAGTGGTTTCATATAAAGCACTCGGGGGCTCAATGTCCAGTGAGCAGCGTCAGATTAGCCACACCTGATCCCCGGCTGCCCCCCAGCATCCAGGAACTCAGGTGTGTGCTTTTTAAAAAGGCCGCCGGGCGCCGCCCGCCCGCCTCCCTTTCATGCTCCAGAAAAGCCAAACAGGCCGAGGCAAGGTGCAAATCGATGCTGCTGGAGTGCCGGTTGTAAACCTTATCTGCCCAAAACCGATACTGTTCAGGAAAGGGAAAAAGAAGAAGAAGAAGGAAAAGGTTTCCAAAGGATCCAATGCCAGTGGGCGGCTGTGGCTCAGGAGGTAGAGCAGGTCATCCAATGATCCGTGGGTCGGTGGTTCAAATCCCAGCTCATTCTTGTCGCAGTGTCCCTGCCTAGGCAAGACACTGAACCCCACATTGCCTCCAATGAGTCGGTCGGTGTGAGTTTACCACCATTGGTGTGTGAATGTGGGAAGTGAGGACGCTGGCGTCAACTGTTCACCGCTTCATCTCCCAATGTAGGAATGAATAGACCATTGTAACGTGCTTTGAGTAGGCACGTGACGTAGTGCATAAAAAAGCGCTATAAAATGCTATCCATTAGTGGTGGAAAAACTATACTGACATGTTTTACTTAAGTATCAATACCACAATCTAAGAATTACTATTTTACAAGTAAAAGTCTGGTATTTAAAATGGACTTGAGTAAAAGTACAAAAGTATTGGCATCAAAATGTACATGTTTCGACGAGTCTTCGTCAGGGCATGATGAAGACTTGTTTGAGTTGAAACATGTTGGCATTTTAAACCTTAAGAAAGTACCCTGATTGTATATGCGCCCTCTCCACTTTTTTGTGTTTATTTTTTAAGCTTTTTTTAGTGCTTGGATCTCTTGTTCCATAAAGGTGCTTGAAGTGCTGTGTGCATGGGTCCATATACATTTATAGAATGAATATACAGACAATGTTTTGTTTGTGTTCCCTCCCCTTAATGTATCATTTATTGGATTCGGATCCGATATAAAAGTAACATTACACATATAAGTACACTAGTATACTAGGCTGTGTTGTGACAGGATATAATAGGCTATACTGTATAGTGTATATACTACTAGGTTCAGGTTGTATATGTTGTAACCGGAAGGATGCAGTGTATATACAGGCTGTGCAGTATGTTTGTCTGCTGTTGCTAGTGAGTTGTGACAGCGTGCAGTGTACAGTATGTGGCTCTTGGTCAGCTCACTCTCTTTCTTTCTTCCTTCCTTACTTATATACAAAGCTTATGGTGTCTCTCTCAACCTGCTCCACAGGTACACGAGCCAGGGTGATGACCCTAGACCCCCAAGCTCAGCTTCTTCTCAGCCCTGAGTCCATTCTCCTGTGACATGCTGTGAATGCAGGACCCTAGAGCTTGCCCTAAATCCCTGCACCACTGCACTACACCTGATATATCAATTCATGTGCAGTACTAAACATCCAAGGCTGAGTGAGATCATGGCAGCCAGGAGAATGATGCTGGTCGATAGTGGGAAGAAAGTACTGGCCAGCTAGCCAGATTATGGAGGATGGAGATGACTAGAGACACAACTGGAGGGATCATCATGAACTAGTAGAAGGTAGGAACTTTTTCCCCCAGTTTCTTTCCTGCTGCTGCTTGTGTTGTATATGATGTGTGTATACTTAGTGTGATTCAAGCTGGTGTACTATTACTGTAATTTTGGGACGCAATGACTGGCTGGCATTGAAACTGTTTGTGGCTCTGGAATGTAATGCTGATGTGAATATACAGTTAGTTAGTATGTGAGTTGTAATAGGGAACAGTAGCCTATGTGTATGTGGCCCTTGATCACTTCAATAATCCTAAGTGAATTTGCTATTTCCTTTTGGTTTGAGCCAGAGGTTTAGGGCTTTGACATCCCTGGGTCAAAATCAGTTGAACCCCTGAAATTGGACTATACCATTACCTGCAACCTATAGTTTCAATGTAACTATGATGGATGGATTTGATTTAGCCCACAATCAATATCAAGGTTTCACCATGTCACTCATATTTGTCACCACATCCCTAATCATCTTTAACTTTGGTGTAGCCCCTGTTTGTTGTCCCATCCTGTTGTTAGAATATAAAATATATATTGAGATGAGAGGTTTCTTAAAAACCTATCTCTCTTCTTGGATAGAGAGAGAGAGAGAGCGAGAGGGTGTATTAATAGAAGATCTGCCGCTCCTCATCCCAGCCCGTCTGTTTCAAGTGTCCCACATCCACACCCTTCACTGTCTACACGTCAGCTACATTATTTAGCACTGTATACAGCAGGTACTTGAAAATAGCTCACAGTGCCGCGTGAAGTGACGCGTGAGCTTGTAAATATGGGATGGGATATATATATATATATATATATATATATATATGGCAGCAGATGAGAATGGGAAACACATGCGACAGCGTCAGGTGTGAGTAAACATATAGTTGGTTGCCTTTGCACCACTGCAAACGGAGAGCAATGAATGAAGGAACTCGCCATGGCCGCTGAGCTAATAGTTCCCGTTGTCTTGAAGTGTACTCGAGGGCCCCATGCTCCGCTACAGCATGTGGAGTATGGAGTGTTGCCATTCTCCCGTCCATCACAAGCTGCTCATACCAAGGAGTGTGAAGAGCCTGCCTGAAAAGGAATTTTGTGGGACACGAATGTCATCCAATCAGGAGAGAGAACCCATTCATCTTGTTTCAATTTTAGATTGTTCCACTTCCAATATAATCTGGGTTTTTTTGTCCCCACATCATTTCCAATTTCACTTGATTATACTGTACCCTGGATTAGTTCTCTCTCCTGATTGTATAAAATCAGTATCCCGACCTGAAAAAAGGAGTTCTGTTCGCCAAAGAACTTGAGAGCCCCTGTTACTGAAGAAACACTCTATAGCAATGATTACTATCACAATACAGAGCTATTTAACGGTTATTTAAACAAAGAAATATCACGGCACCTTTTGATGTAGCCAGGGAGACTGTTGGCAGTCAGCGAGGCACCACCACTGATGTGTTAATTGATTTGCATAACAGGAATGAAGATGCTAATGAACAATATGAAACAATGATGGAAATGTCGGCCAGGAATGGAAGTGCAACTGAAGCAAGAAAACCAATTAAGTTTCCATTCTGATTCCACCGGCAGCGTTATTTAGCTCATTTGCAGGCTACAGTATAGCTCTCATGTGTCCTTCCTAGTCGATACATGTCTGGGAGTGTTCACCACACACCTGCACACATGCACACATGCACACGTCGGCACTCTTAAAGTGGCACTGTAACTTTTCTTTAAATAATAATTGAAACATCAAAAATGTCATGTTGTTCAACCTGTATGTGGCACAGTGCTGAAGTGCCTGCCCTCCGCCGTGGAGGCTGTACCAGTGTTTTTGGACCAGTGCCCTTATCCAATATCCAGCTGGTCCCCTCCCCCCACACCCAATTAAAATAAGCTTTGTGTATGGTGTTGCTATATAATTTAGTAAACATCTCATCGATTTCCAAATATGGGATTTTACAATGAACTGGACGGTTAGTATATCATTATTCATTATCATGTAATTAGCCTACTTTCCAAGGGGTGGGGGTGTGTGTGTGTGGGGGGGATGCATGTGTGTGTCTGTCTGTTACTGAGACAGAAATCGTGAATGTTTTGTGTGCCTCAGCCCGTGATTTTGCTTGTTTGTGTGCAGTAATCAGAGAGAGAGAGAGAGAGAGAGAGAGAGAGAGAGAGAGAGAGAGAGAGAGAGAGAGAGGAGAGAGAGAGAGAGAGAGAGAGAGAGAGAGAGAGAGAGAGAGAGAGAGAGAGAGAGAGAGAGAGAGAGAGAGAGAGAGAGAGAGAGGTTACGATTACAGTACAATTGTATGGACCCGTCACATCCGTGTCATTTCTGATCCTGCCGAAAAGAACAAGGAGGCGCGCTCGTTTTACCCCGCCGGCTACTATTCGCCCCGCCCTACTATTAGTAGCCAAGGAAAGGGCCATCCGCGAGGACGGAACTTCACCTTCTAATACTAACACATATTATGTCAGCTGCCTCACTAGCCTAGTGGACTACTACGCCGCCTTGCAATCCATGCTTTACGTGTTTGCGCCCCGCTGCCTCCACTGTGTTTACAACCGCCGCATGGTTCATATCATGGTTAGTATCATATCATGGTCAGTATCATAGAAGTATCATGTCATGCCAGTATCATGGTCGGTATCATATCATGCCAGTATCATGGTCGGTATCATATCATGGTCAGTATCATAGAAGTATCATGTCATGCCAGTATCATGGTCAGTATCATATCGTTAATAAGCAGACTTGGCAACCTGACTGTAGAAAGTAACAGTACAGTAAAGAACTTGGGGATCATTATTGATTCTGAATTTAATTTTAATTCACACATTAATCATGTTACCAAGATTGCCTTTTTTCATCTTAGAAATATTGCACGAATCAGAGCCTATTTGTCACTGGACGATGCAAAAACGCTAATCCACGCCTTTGTTTTTTCTCGGCTTGATTACTGCAATGCACTTTTTTCTGGATTGCCTAAGAAAACAACTGACAGATTACAACTTGTCCAAAATGCAGCAGCCAGAGTCTTAACTAGAACTAAGATGAGAGAACATATTACTCCAGTCTTGGCTTCATTGCACTGGCTTCCGGTTGTTTTTAGGATTGATTTTAAAATTATTTTACTTGTTTATAAAGCTCTCAATGGTCTCGCACCTTCCTACCTACATGACTGCCTGCCGAAATATGTCCCAAACCGCCCCCTAAGGTCTTCCACTGCTGGCCTGCTCGCTTTGCCTAAAAAAATGGCAACAAAAAAATACGGGGAAGCAGCTTTTTGCTTCTACGGGCCGACGGCGTGGAACAAACTCCCACTGTACCTTCGACAGGCAGCCTCTGTAGACATTTTTAAAGCACAGCTCAAGACCCACTTCTACACCCTTGCTTTTAATTGATTTATTTGTCTTTAAAAAAAAATGTTGTTATTCATGTCCTCAGTGTATTGTTTATGCCCTGCCTTTCTTTTCTTTTTTTTGTGTAAAGCACTTTGAGCTGCATGTCATGAAAGGTGCTATACAAATAAAGTTTTATTATTATTATTATTATTATTATTATTATTATTATTATTATTATTATTATTATTATTATTATTATTATTATTATTATTATTATTATTATATCATGGTTAGTATCATGTCAGTATCACATCATGGTTAGTATCATGCCAGTAACATGGTCAGTATCATAGAAGTATCATGGCCAGTATATAGCAGTATCATATCATGGTCAGTATCATAGAAGTATTATGGCCAGTATATAGCAGTATCATATCATGGTTAGTATCATGGTCAGTATCATATCATGGTTAGTATCATGTCAATATCATGGTCAGTATCATGGTCAGTATCATATCATGGTCAGTATCATAGAAGTATCATGGCCAGTATATAGCAGTATCATATCATGGTTAGTATCATGGTCAGTATCATATCATGGTTAGTATCATGTCAATATCATGGTCAGTATCATGGTCAGTATCATATCATGGTTAGTATCATGTCAGTATTATGGTCAGTATCATAGCAGTATAATGTCACTATCATGGCCAGTGTCATGTCAGTACCACGCCATTCAAACAGATTCAAACCCGAGACCCCACATTCACAAGGAGCAGAAACTGTCGGGCAGAAACTAGCTAACTCTCTTTTGTGTGAGAGTTTTACACATTTTTAACCAATAAAAAGTAGTTGGCTTTCTGGCTAAACCTCCCAACTCCATTAGATCCTCCAACTGTCGGTCAAACCAACTCTAAATTGAGTTAGGTGGTTTGTCCCCCATTGATTAGAATGACAAAGTCTAGTCACTGCAGGGTACAGTGACGATGATATAAGGACACATGGAAGTATCTGACAATATATATATTAGTCACCATACAAACTTTGATAAGGCAGTATTGTGTTGTTCTGTTATGAGAACAAGCCTTTTTAATTCATTTTTTCCCCCTTTTTCATTTCCAGAAAATTCATATTTTGAACAAATAGCTGCATGGTTTCTGCCCGACAGCAGAGTTATGCTCTAGACTAACTGGCTGAGCCTCTGGCAACGGAAAACATATTGTTTTCACACGAGAGAACAAGCTATATTCTGTTGTCTTATTTGGTAAACTGTTTTGTTCTCATTTTTTTCATATATAAACATACTGAGATTAAAACAGTACAAGTAAAGTGTTAGTAGAGCTATTTCTACACAGATTTCTAGCAATCAATTTATTGTTGAACTCTGTGCCCAGCCACGTACAATAGATGGACAGTAACAGCGTGCATTAGATTAGAAACTGAAGGCCGATTTGAACTTCTCTGTATTTCGGTGTCGCTCACTGAAAATAGCCGACCTACAAGCTTGTGACGTGTAGCGTAACTGAGCATAACTTAGGCCTAATTCAGCTGAGGGACTTTTTTTTTAATATATCTTATGCCCCTTTCCCTCCAGCTCATCTCTCATGTGAAAACTTCAGTTCAGCCTCACCTGTGTCATTATTTTCTCCCTGAACATTGTCTGCCTGCTGACAATTTGACATTGTTTACAACAGAAGATCACACTTATTCTTGTTTTGTTTTTGTTGTTGTTGTTTGTTTGTTTCTTTTGGGGGGGGGGATTTGCTCTACGTGGTTTAGAGTAGTACAGTGCTTGTCAGAACCCTCAAAGTGTAACAGGATAAATTTACACTTCAGCCGTAGAAGGAGAAGAAATGAAAATAATTGCTGTTCCCTCCATTGGACAACACTTCCCCTTGTCATTCAATTGTTCTTTTCATTGGGTCCATTTTCTGTTTGGTTTATGATGGTTTATGATTATCTAATCGTAGCCTACTGGCTGCGATTGGCATTGATAAAACGTTTGAGTGAAAATCAACCGATAATTCCCCGGTTATTTATCAAGCCGATCTTATCGGTCTACTGCACATGCTGGGAGCCTACTGAGAATGACAAGCCTCCTCATACCCTAACCTAAACACAACTGCAAGCACGTAGCAGCGCGGTTCCAACCTTAATCCGGTCGTTTCCGTTTGATCAATGCCAATCGCAGCCAGTAGGCTCCCAGACTACATGCAGTAGGTCGATAAGATCAGCTTGATACTGGGAATTATCGGTTGATAACATTCGAAGCGGGTGCAACATACTCTGAAGTGTGCCTTGCGCACAAAGTGATTTTTTTTGTGTGATTGTATTCTCCCCCAGCTTGTTAAATGTGGCATTCTGCCATTTGCTCAACTCTGCCTCTCATTTACTAAGCCAAAGCAATATAAACACAAGAAGACTTGGTGGTGCAGTCACACCTACACTTCATATGCCATCCTCTAGGTTGTGTGGAGGTGAATTACATGGCAGACGTTTTCAAGATACTACACAGGACTACACAGTCGTGGGGAGTGTGTCTATGTAGGTAGTGCACATCTTAGCCACTCCTAGCTCTGCCTTGAGTTGGCTCCCACAATGATTGATACACAAAATGGATCCTTGTGGGTCTGAAACTTTAAAGGCTCCTACATACTACCGTTTTAGGTGATTAGTTATCACCCTTTTAAGTGATAGCTTACAGTGATAATGAGTCGAGGCCATCGTACTCGCGGTGATGTCCTTAAGAATTGACCCCGCCTCCCTCTGGTTCAGATGCGAAACCCCTGCTGTGCATGCAAAACCAAGGGGACCGCCCACCCAACTTCTAGACCAATCAGTGAACGAGGTGATAGCCCAGAGTGAAAGGACTCGTCGGACAATAAAAACAGAGATGTGTCGGGGTCCGTGGTGATAGCTGATCACCGCAGCGAGTGATATTGTAGTTTTCTAACCTTTTTAGAAAACTGCACCTCAAACTGGAGTATGAACAGGCCTAAAGAGTATGCAAAGGGGATTTATGCCCATATATGTATATCCCTGATGTCATCAGTATATGGCCATATTATATAGGCATGCTATGGGCATATGTCCCATCATGTTACCAGACGGTCGGCCTCTCTCTATGCACCCTCAGCTCTGGCCTTCCTTAGCTCTATACTGACAGGAGAGGACGCCATCACTCGGGACACAGTGATCTATATATCCCTTAATCATTTAATATAGAAGAACCTTAATCGGGAAATTAAGCACTTAGATGTGGCCATTAGTTCAAGTCCTGCAGATCTTTAAGGAGATAGAGCACAGCACTGACATTAAATAAAGAGCGTTTTAGCACCTCGTCAGCTGTGGAGGACACAGTCTGCGGGTCCCGTGATGTGTGTGCGTGCGCGTGTGCGTGCGCGTGTGCGTGCGTGTGTGCACGCGCATGAGTGCACGTGTACTCGCTTCACTATACTTGTGAGGGCCAAGTGTAGGCCAATTAGTATTATTTGAGAAATAGACATGTGGACAGTTTCCCTGGTTCTCAAAAGAGAAATGTTTGTTTAATGGTTACATTTATGATTAATTTGCATTCATTTAAACAGATTTTTGTGTTATGGGTACATGCACAACTGAGCACCATTATAACGAGGCAATGAAGCGATTTATTTTTCAAAGTGGTACAAAATACAATTCTTCATGGTACAATGCAGCATACAGTATATTAAACACCCAGTCCAAGAAACAAAACAAAAGTAAAAAATGAATAACAAAACGAGTTAGCTTTTTCATAATAAAATCATCAACCTGTATGAATGAGGCATCACCCAAATACAATAATGATGTGAAATAATCCTGACCCTTTTTTTGTTGTTGTTTTTCGCCACTTTTGCTCTTTACAATTTGGAAAACACTCAGGTTGGGGGTAGGATTAGGATTATATTTAGAGGTTTCTACCAGTGAGTGTACTAATGCTGTGCACTGAAATGAGCAGATCTACAAATTCATAATGCTGCCGCACTGCAACTCCCTGAGAGCGTGTCGATCAGCTATTTCCGGCTTTAGGGTATAAAATGGCACCAAGCAAAGTACAAATGGAATTCATAAAATTGCCAAAAGTGTAGTAATACAACAGCGCAACTTGTGTGTGTGTGTGTGTGTGTGTGTGTGTGTGTGTGTGTGTGTGTGTGTGTGTGTGTGTGTGTGTGTGTGTGTGTGTGTGTGTGTGCGCGCAGAGAGGGAAGACAGGTTTGCGCTGACAGTTTGCTGGGATAATAAGCAAACGGTCCAAGTGAAGTGAATGTGGAAGGTTTGTTTGTGCTGTAATAAAGACAGACGTTGATGCGTGTCCTCCAACGCGCGCCGGCGTGTTTTTCCCACACAACGGCCTGTTTTGGGAGATGCACCAGTCGCTTGTCCTGTCGGAACAGTTTAGGCTGCGGAAGGAATCGTGTTTCTTTGTCTTGGTCGACAAGGGGAATCCAATCTCTCTCCCCCCTCTCTCTCTTCTCTCTCTCTCTCTCTCTCTCTCTCTCTCTCTCTCTCTCTCTCTCTATACGTACCTCCATTCTGCGACTGAGTTTTTCAGTTCTGTGGGTATATTCTTTTATTTAAAAATGTTTGTCCCATCCGGCAGGTGAGTCTGCCCTCCGCTGTGACAAGCATCTGGTGGGCCAAAGGTGTCCGTCCCCGTGCCAGCCAACGGTGCACATGACCGAGCTAACCCCTACGCCAGGGTCCCCACAGCGGCCTGCAGGCCCGCGGCCCTGTGGGAAGGTTAGGGCAGCCTACCTTTTTTATTGCAGCGCTATTATAAGATTTCTGGTTTGATTTTTTTTTAAATATTATCTATTCCCTTTTTTATTAAAAGCAATATATCCAGTATTTCCCCCCCCTGTAATTAATGGGAGGGGGGGGGGGGGTTAACAACATTTTGAATGTTGTTTGCTATTGATATTGAAGAAAGAATAATTCAAAATCCAGGAAAAATATAATAAAGGGTTATTTACTTATAGGGTTAGGGTTTAGGGTTAGGGTCCGCGATCCACATATGGGTCCCGACCCACTGTTTGGGAAAGTGTCCTATACAGTAAATGTGTCTTGTGGGTGGATGTTGAGTGGTGGGTGAGTATCAAAAACGCAACATAATTATGGCAGCCGGGTCAAGTATATTAGAACAGCTGTCTCAACTTTACGAGGTTCAAATGTATCCTGCATGCCAGCAAAGGTCTTAGAATGTATTTATTCATTTTTCTAAAGCTTTTTTACCCACTTTTTATCCCGTTATGCAAATTAATTCCTCTCCACACAATGTGTGTGTGTAGTCAATCACTGCTGTTCCTACTGAATCGCCTGCCAGTGAGGAGTCCCCACCAGGACCAGGGCCGGCCCTCCCATCAGGTAGAACAGGCAGTTGCCTGGGGCATCATGAGGGGAGGGGGGGCATCCACCAAGCAAAAAAAAAACACAGTGCTTTAGAACACAAGGGGGGCATGGTCATTTTTCAAGGGGGCATCACGAAAGATCCTGCCTAGGGCACCAAATTGCTCAGGGCCGGCACTGACCAGGACGATGTGAGCCTTTGCCGTAATCCTCCTGTCCAACACTCCCTGCTGACAGGCTCCGTCCACAGTCTTCCTTCCTCCGTATTGACACTCTAATAAGCCGTATGCACCGTGTTGGATTCGAACCCCTAGTCTCTACGGTGGTGGGCAGATACTTTACCACTGCGCCAATTACGTTGTATTACTGTATAACAATTTGACGTGAGGCCTGGTTGGAACCAATTCAGTAGCTTATACACCGTGTCTTTATCTAAAGTCATATAAAAAAGGCCTACAGGAATAGTATCATTGGGGGAACTCTGGTAATATAATTTCCACCGCACATCAACGCAATTTGTGATTATTCTAAATTCTACTCATTACCGCTAAACTGCCATGTCCCCTGTCAATCTGATTACCATTCAGATAGGCTGTCAGCAATTAGAAATAATTCCCAGCACTTCAGAGCTTATAAATAGCAGAAGTGAAACAGATCTACGCTTGAGGTATAAAAAGGTAATAGATTTATCCCGCACAGAGGGGATAGGAGGGGGCGAGAGAGAGAGCATACAGTACATTAAATGGTTGGAGTTTTCAATGTCGGGCACCATGGGGTTCCAAATGGACCGTTTTCCGTAACTCTGAGAGTGTACAAGATGGAACCAAATGGAACCCTTATGGGTTAAACTAACACTGATGATTTTACAGTATAGATTGTGGTCCCATAGATAAAATAAACGGAATCAAAAGGGGGGTCTGTGGGATAACGCATATCAAAGGAAATATCAAGTGAAATGTGATCCTTTCCCTGAAATTTAAAGACATGCATCTCCTTATATGGGCCACAGACCGGTACACCGTGTGACCAAAGCTTGCGTATATGACTGTATTTTGAATGCTTTAGTCTAGTGTTTGCAAGTGTCTGCCGACTGACAGTTTTAGACTATCGGCACAGATGCATGCCCATTGTGTTGTGGTTTTAAGTCACTGTAGGCTACTTACTGTATGTTGATCTAATCATGAATGGAGAATGGCACACACATGCCATGGAGAATGGAACACACATGCCATGGAGAATGGAACACATGCCATGGAGAATGGAACACACATGCCACATGTTATAGACAGATCCATTAAAGGGTATATCGTATGGTTATAGACAGATCCATTAAAGGGTATATCGTATGGTTATAGACAGATCCATTAAAGGGTATATCGTATGGTTATAGACAGATCCATTAAAGGGTATATCGTATGGTTATAGACAGATCCATTAAAGGATATATCGTATGGTTATAGACAGATCCATTAAAGGGTATATCGTATGGTTATAGACAGATCCATTAAAGGGTATATCGTATGGTTATAGACATATCCATTAAAGGGTATATCGTATGGTTATATACAGATCCATTAAAGGGTATATCGTATGGTTATAGACAGATCCATTAAAGGGTATATCGTATGGTTATAGACATATCCATTAAAGGGTATATCGTATGGTTATAGACAGATCCATTAAAGGGTATATCGTATGGTTATAGACAGATCCATTAAAGGATATATCGTATGGTTATAGACAGATCCATTAAAGGGTATATCGTATGGTTATAGACAGATCCATTAAAGGGTATATCGTATGGTTATAGACATATCCATTAAAGGGTATATCGTATGGTTATAGACAGATCCATTAAAGGGTATATCGTATGGTTATAGACAGATCCATTAAAGGGTATATCGTATGGTTATAGACGGATCCATTAAAGGATATATCGTATGGTTATAGACAGATCCATTCCCCATGCATTCCGACATACGAGTGCTATGATAATAATCCAAAAGACGGATTTCCCCTCATTAATCAAAAATATTGGATATTTTACCTCTGCAAAGGTGAGTGAGCAATTGTTCAGTAGAAAGGGCTTTTATAATATCCTTGCCCAGTTTTATTAGCCTTTGGTCTAGAGGATGAACTTTATAAATAACGTCTTTCTCATTATACGTTAGAGAAGGCCTTAGCCTACTTTATTAACGTTTGGTGGATCCATAGCAACGAGCGAGGGACTCGCTTGCCAAAATAAGCTGATTTAGAAGTTGTTGTGCGGTGCATCGCTGACGTGTTGTTAGCTTGTATATCTGCCCATTTTGAAGCACGTTAATGTGACACCATAAATGTGTTCCCTCTGTCCCACAGGTTCTTTTTCAGGGTATCCCACAACGACTTTGTGTGGAACTGCTGTCCTGTAAAGCTTTGAACCAAATCAAGTAAAAAGAAAACGCGCCACACATGTTACCGAATAGAACAAATACTTACTTGCTGTTTTATTTTGAACATATTGGCATAAGAGACATTTGATGGTATATGTAATAACCAAAACAGTGTTGTTGGTTGCAGAGGGTGAAGGGGCTATACGGAAGCGATTACATCAATTAAAAATACTAGTGGGAAATGGTTGGAATGAGTCTTTAGTCTTACAGTAGTGTGTTCATTACTGTTATAATGGCATAACATTGACCCTGCACAGTCACATTAGTATCACTAAAGAGGCCATATCATTATAGTTGTACTGTTGTCATGCCACGAAAACATCCCATCTACAAGCTCACTAGGGGAGCAAGTATAGAGCCCTGAGGGACTCCAGTCAACTGATTACATAGAGATGGTTAACACTTTTTGTAAAGAGCAATTTGGTGTGATGTAATTCAGCAACTAATTAGCAGCTGGCAAAGACAAAATACATTAGCTGTACCAGTATGACAACGCGACACTGAACAAGTGAATAGTGCTATCTTGCCCAGAATAGGGGTATAGTTTGTTACTATTATCCTGAATTAGTTTGATTTGATTCAGGATGTATAGTTCAGTTAGATTAGCAAATACGTTTTCATTGACAAATAATGAAATATAGACAAACCTTCTACCTTCCCATTGCTAGTCTGGATTCAACATTTTAAACAATTCAACTCTAACGACGGTGTCAGTTTGATCGCTTTAATCCTGTCTTATACTTATGGGGGGGGGGAGTGGTCGATAGTCAAATTCACATTAACTTGGGGGGGTCCTTGACATGAAACCGTTCTCCACAGTTCATATAGCCGCCACGTATCTGTGCCTCCAGCCGTCCCCTAGCTGTGGTCCAGTGTGTTAGTTCTCTCTCCCTCCAGCCGTCCCCTAGCTGTGGTCCAGTGTGTTAGTCTCTCTCCCTCCAGCCGTCCCCTAGCTGTGGTCCAGTGTGTTAGTCTCTCTCCCTCCAGCCGTCCCCTAGCTGTGGTCCAGTGTGTTAGTTCTCTGTCCCTCCAGCCGTCCCCTAGCTGTGGTCCAGTGTGTTAGTTCTCTGTCCCTCCAGCCGTCCCCTAGCTGTGGTCCAGTGTGTTAGTTCTCTGTCCCTCCAGCCGTCCCCTAGCTGTGGTCCAGTGTGTTAGTTCTCTGTCCCTCCAGCCGCCCCCTAGCTGTGGTCCAGTGTGTTAGTCTCTCTCCCTCCAGCCGTCCCCTAGCTGTGGTCCAGTGTGTTAGTTCTCTGTCCCTCCAGCCGTCCCCTAGCTGTGGTCCAGTGTGTTAGTTCTCTGTCCCTCCAGCCGTCCCCTAGCTGTGGTCCAGTGTGTTAGTTCTCTGTCTCTCCAGCCGTCCCCTAGCTGTGGTCCAGTGTGTTAGTTCTCTGTCCCTCCAGCTGTCCCCTAGCTGTGGTCCAGTGTGTTAGTTCTCTGTCCCTCCAGCCGTCCCCTAGCTGTGGTCCAGTGTGTTTGTTCTCTGTCCCTCCAGCCGTCCCCTAGCTGTGGTCCAGTGTGTTAGTTCTCTGTCCCTCCAGCCGTCCCCTAGCTGTGGTCCAGTATGTTAGTTCTCTGTCCCTCCAGCCATCCCCTAGCTGTGGTCCAGTGTGTTAGTTCTCTCTCCCTCCAGCCGTCCCCTAGCTGTGGTCCAGTGTGTTAGTTCTCTGTCCCTCCAGCCGTCCCCTAGCTGTGGTCCAGTGTGTTAGTTCTCTGTGCCTCCAGCCGTCTCCTAGCTGTGGTCCAGTGTGTTAGTTCTCTCTCCCTCCAGCCGTCCCCTAGCTGTGGTCCAGTGTGTTAGTTCTCTGTCCCTCCAGCCGTCCCCTAGCTGTGGTCCAGTGTGTTAGTTCTCTGTCCCTCCAGCCGTCCCCTAGCTGTGGTCCAGTGTGTTAGTTCTCTGTCCCTCCAGCTGTCCCCTAGCTGTGGTCCAGTGTGTTAGTTCTCTGTCCCTCCAGCTGTCCCCTAGCTGTGGTCCAGTGTGTTAGTTATCTGTCCCTCCAGCCGTCCCCTAGCTGTGGTCCAGTGTGTTAGTTCTCTGTCCCTCCAGCCGTCCCCTAGCTGTGGTCCAGTGTGTTAGTTCTCTGTCCCTCCAGCCGTCCCCTAGCTGTGGTCCAGTGTGTTAGTTCTCTGTACCTCCAGCCGTCCCCTAGCTGTGGTCCAGTGTGTTAGTTCTCTGTCCCTCCAGCCGTCCCCTAGCTGTGGTCCAGTGTGTTAGTTCTCTGTCCCTCCAGCCGTCCCCTAGCTGTGGTCCAGTGTGTTAGTTCTCTGTCCCTCCAGCCGTCCCCTAGCTGTGGTCCAGTGTGTTAGTTCTCTGTCCCTCCAGCCGTCCCCTAGCTGTGGTCCAGTGTGTTAGTTCTCTGTCCCTCCAGCCGTCCCCTAGCTGTGGTCCAGTGTGTTAGTTCTCTGTCCCTCCAGCCGTCCCCTAGCTGTGGTCCAGTGTGTTAGTTCTCTGTCCCTCCAGCCGTCCCCTAGCTGTGGTCCAGTGTGTTAGTTCTCTGTCCCTCCAGCCGTCCCCTAGCTGTGGTCCAGTGTGTTAGTTCTCTGTCCCTCCAGCCGTCCCCTAGCTGTGGTCCAGTGTGTTAGTTCTCTGTCCCTCCAGCTGTCCCCTAGCTGTGGTCCAGTGTGTTAGTTCTCTGTCCCTCCAGCCGTCCCCTAGCTGTGGTCCAGTGTGTTTGTTCTCTGTCCCTCCAGCCGTCCCCTAGCTGTGGTCCAGTGTGTTAGTTCTCTGTCCCTCCAGCCGTCCCCTAGCTGTGGTCCAGTATGTTAGTTCTCTGTCCCTCCAGCCATCCCCTAGCTGTGGTCCAGTGTGTTAGTTCTCTCTCCCTCCAGCCGTCCCCTAGCTGTGGTCCAGTGTGTTAGTTCTCTGTCCCTCCAGCCGTCCCCTAGCTGTGGTCCAGTGTGTTAGTTCTCTGTGCCTCCAGCCGTCTCCTAGCTGTGGTCCAGTGTGTTAGTTCTCTCTCCCTCCAGCCGTCCCCTAGCTGTGGTCCAGTGTGTTAGTTCTCTGTCCCTCCAGCCGTCCCCTAGCTGTGGTCCAGTGTGTTAGTTCTCTGTCCCTCCAGCCGTCCCCTAGCTGTGGTCCAGTGTGTTAGTTCTCTGTCCCTCCAGCCGTCCCCTAGCTGTGGTCCAGTGTGTTAGTTCTCTGTCCCTCCAGCCGTCCCCTAGCTGTGGTCCAGTGTGTTAGTTCTCTCTCTCTCCAGCCGTCCCCTAGCTGTGGTCCAGTGTGTTAGTTCTCTGTCCCTCCAGCTGTCCCCTAGCTGTGGTCCAGTGTGTTAGTTCTCTGTCCCTCCAGCTGTCCCCTAGCTGTGGTCCAGTGTGTTAGTTATCTGTCCCTCCAGCCGTCCCCTAGCTGTGGTCCAGTGTGTTAGTTCTCTCTCCCTCCAGCCGTCCCCTATAGCTGTGGTCCAGTGTGTTAGTTCTCTGTCCCTCCAGCCGTCCCCTAGCTGTGGTCCAGTGTGTTAGTTCTCTGTCCCTCCAGCCGTCCCCTAGCTGTGGTCCAGTGTGTTAGTTCTCTGTACCTCCAGCCGTCCCCTAGCTGTGGTCCAGTGTGTTAGTTCTCTGTCCCTCCAGCCGTCCCCTAGCTGTGGTCCAGTGTGTTAGATCTCTGTCCCTCCAGCCGTCCCCTAGCTGTGGTCCAGTGTGTTAGTTCTCTGTCCCTCCAGCCGTCCCCTAGCTGTGGTCCAGTGTGTTAGTTCTCTGTCCCTCCAGCCGTCCCCTAGCTGTGGTCCAGTGTGTTAGTTCTCTGTCCCTCCAGCCGTCCCATAGCTGTGGTCCAGTGTGTTAGTTCTCTGTCCCTCCAGCCGTCCCCTAGCTGTGGTCCAGTGTGTTAGTTCTCTGTCCCTCCAGCCGTCCCCTAGCTGTGGTCCAGTGTGTTAGTTCTCTGTCCCTCCAGCCGTCCCCTAGCTGTGGTCCAGTGTGTTAGTTCTCTGTCCCTCCAGCCGTCCCCTAGCTGTGGTCCAGTGTGTTAGTTCTCTGTCCCTCCAGCCGTCCCCTAGCTGTGGTCCAGTGTGTTAGTTCTCTGTCCCTCCAGCCGTCCCCTAGCTGTGGTCCAGTGTGTTAGTTCTCTGTCCCTCCAGCCGTCCCCTAGCTGTGGTCCAGTGTGTTAGTTCTCTGTCCCTCCAGCCGTCCCCTAGCTGTGGTCCAGTGTGTTAGTTCTCTGTCCCTCCAGCCGTCCCCTAGCTGTGGTCCAGTGTGTTAGTTCTCTGTCCCTCCAGCCGTCCCCTAGCTGTGGTCCAGTGTGTTAGTTCTCTGTCCCTCCAGCCGTCCCCTAGCTGTGGTCCAGTGTGTTAGTTCTCTGTCCCTCCAGCCGTCCCCTAGCTGTGGTCCAGTGTGTTAGTTCTCTGTCCCTCCAGCCGTCCCCTAGCTGTGGTCCAGTGTGTTAGTTCTCTGTCCCTCCAGCCGTCCCCTAGCTGTGGTCCAGTGTGTTAGTTCTCTGTCCCTCCAGCCGTCCCCTAGCTGTGGTCCAGTGTGTTAGTTCTCTGTCCCTCCAGCCGTCCCCTAGCTGTGGTCCAGTGTGTTAGTTCTCTGTCCCTCCAGCCGTCCCATAGCTGTGGTCCAGTGTGTTAGTTACGGCTGTGCCTCTCTAACGCCGCCGGGGTCCATGTTTAAAACCCATGGAGGATATCTGGCTGTCTGTAGCCTACTTTAGTGACGGGGCTTAATATGCCTTTATACTCACTGGGCTATAGAGACGTTCTTCTTTTAATAGGTGATGAAACGTTTTTCTCCTTGGTGGCAATGGTCGCTATTCTCTATCCTTTGCCTGAACAGGGGTCTTAAATGTTTTGCCTGAACAGGGGTCTTAAATGGGGGGTCTTAAATGTTTTGACCCCCCACCACAAACTGCGAAATCTGCGACCCCCCCACCACAAACTGTATTGTAATGCTATTATTATATTATATTATATTATATTATATTATATTATATTATATTATATTATATTATATTATATTATATTATATTATATTATATTATATATTATGGCCGCCGACCCCCATCAGAAAATATGTTGTTCCAGGGACCCCCCCAGAAGAAAATATTTGAGTTAAAAACTACAAGCTTGTAGATCTGCAATTTCTTGAAAAAATCTTGAAAATGTGGCGCACATCTTTGAATATAATACTAATGGAAAATTTGAAATACGTCAAAGTAAAAGCACATCATGTACGCTTGAATAAAGGTACTTCTACCACTGGCTGTGTTCTAAAACATATACTGTTAATAATTAAAATGCAATGGAAACCCTGGCTTGAGAGATAAACCCCGGGGCAAATGATCAAAACAAATTTGAAACAGATTGAATCAGCCCGGGGCCAGAGGTTGTCCTGCAAACTGCCCTCCAAACACCTCCCATTGCACAGTCGTTGCCAAGATATCTTGCTATGATAACACTCATATAATATAATTACATTTCCCTATTAATGACCTCATAAAGATTGGAGTTCCTCCCTGATGCTCCCCGGTGTTTACTTAAGTGTTTATACAGAAAGCAACATTAAGGGACGTCTGTCAAGTGGATGGCAGCGTTCACACCCAACTATAAAATAAACAAAAACAATAGTGAACAATATTATAGTTATGAAAGGCCCTAAATATAGGAAAATAAGCATGATTACACACATATGCTTATATGTTATAACAAATCAGCCAAAGCCAATCACAGACACAGGTCTGATTGGCTGTTTTTTACTTCTGTATACACGGAAGCAATGTATGAACGGATTATAGACATTATAACATTAGCACCATAACTTGAAAATCTTGTATGTTCGCAGCGCCCACCCATTTGTGTGCATTTTCAGAGCATGTTTATTTCAATGATCAATTCATCGATTGTGTTCTGGCTTGGATCAAGTATTCAATAAGTTCCTATTTAGGGGTATCACAATGACAAAATTATTTTTCAAGTAAAAAAAAAAAGAAAAATACCATTACTTTTTATATGAATGAGCCTTTTCTGGCAGTTCTGACGCACCTACAGTATATCTGACTGACTCGACACTGGACATGGCACTCTCCCAGGTCTCCCTGGTCACTCTCCCAGGTCATCTGCAACGTGTGTGGCAAATTTGAAGTCGGTCGCTGGAACGGTTATCGAGATAGATTGCAAACGTACATGCATATGTACATATATTCCTTGCATTTATTGTAAGAAGAAGATATTATCAATAGAATCTCAGTGTTTTGCCAATTATTTGCAGGCCCACTTGCAATATCCTCACGGCCCTCCAGTGCATGGGCCCCGGCTCCTCACACACCAAAGCATCCAAAGATATCACATCGCCACATGTTTTTCTTCAGTCAATTTCTATGTTCCAAGCTCACTGAACTCCAGTTAACGGCTCCTCGTTACATTTCAACTTGAACTCTAATTTCCCGTCGAAAACCGTTTATAAACGGTCAGGGGGGAGATCTTAAGCTGCATGCAGAGTTAACCCATTAAGACCTGAGGATGATTCTAATGCCTTCTAAACCAGTAGTTCTCAAACTGTATCATGCCAAGGAACCGGACTGGACAGACTGGACAGACTGGACAGACTGGACACCCATCTAAAAATGTTTTGTGCCAGGGAAGAGAATCAAGATTTGTGAATCAAGATGATTCAACATTTTTCAAAAATGTATCAAAAATAGCAGATGTACAGAGCTTGTATATCTGCAATTCCTTTTTTGAACCGCTAAGATCCGCTAAAATCCTAAGATTTTTATTTGTATTCATTTTTTAACTTACTTTGCTATTATAGCTACAATCTAATGTGACAGGCACTTTCCCGGTTTGAATGGGTTAAAGGGAATGAGAAGGCTCATTTTTGCCTATCAGAGACTTCCTTCCATGTTGGATATCGTTTAATTAGCTCGCAATCAGCATGGTCTCACCTGGCAGGCTCCGCACTCCCCGCTATAGTTCCATCCTTCGCTGCTGGCAGCGGCTTTTCAACCAACTCCTCCGTCTTTTGTCTCATCCTGCAGGTATAGTCGGGCAGTTGAAGGATTGTTTTCTTCACAATCGCACGTACAAATAACACCAGAGTTCTTCATCATCATCATCATCATCATCATCATCATCATCATCATCTCTCTGTTTTCGGTGGACACACAGTCCATATAGTCTATTACTTTTCCTCAGCCTGCATTTTTGTCTCCACCAGGCCGAAGGCATGGGGAGAGAGTATGTTTTGCACTCTGTCCGTGTGTGTGTGTGTGTGTGCGTCCGTCTGTTACCATTTAACCTCCAGCACAGTTAACCCGGTCGATGCCAAGTTTTGCACACACACTCCCTGGATGCCAACGATGAATCTCTGCCCCAGGTTTTCCAGAACAGCCTGTTATAACGCTAACAGGAGGCCGACATTTGTAAAACACATTTTTTGATATTACTCGTTACACAGTATCTCTGCAGTCACGTGTTCAAGACGGATCTGTCCAATATTTTCATATTCCATCATAATTAGCTAACATTGGCTTTCAAAGTTTGCAGGATTGGCCCGTTTTGAACAAAAAGCCTCAAATCATGAACGCAGCGTGCAATTTACGTGAAATCTCAGACTTTCCTACTAGGTTGAGGAATATATCCCCCCCTTTCACATTGGCCTATTATAGCTCCACCAGGAGGCCACAACCTGACCTGGCCTGGTGGAGACCTGTGCCCCGAGGGGCACTTTTTCTTGTTTTTTTGTGTGCGTTCCTCGCCAAACCCCCTCCTCCCCATCCCTCCCGAACGAAAGGAATGAAAGATAAGAAAATGAAAGTCAGCTGGAACCCGCATCAAGGAAATGGATTTCTTGAATTTTGTTGCCGTCGTATACAAACCTTGTATCTCCATTATGTCAACGTTGTATAATGTTTTTTGTGTTGTTTTTTACTTTTAAGTCAATGAATGCCCTACATTGTCCACAAGTGTGCCGTGCAAAAGTAGTGGAAATACCCGATCTATAAGATCACATCGCGACACATTGTGAGCTTAAGGATCACCTATTTTCACCATTTTAGAAAAATGTTTTATGTGAAAGTGAATGTCTAAGCGTGTCTTTGGGTTTCATAAGTATTAACAAGATCTCTGACTAACTATTTACAACACTGTATCCATTGAAACACCGATTCTATTTCTTTCCATTTCCTTGAGTCCTTACGGTTTCATGGACATGCACGTTTTCCACCCGAGAAGCAAACGAGATATGAATATCCAAAGTCTGCCTGTCGGGCATGAGAAGTAGA
>NC_136806.1:28691066-28716066 GCF_951216825.1 Electrona antarctica | reverse complement strand
GTAAGAAGTTAAGAACTACATTTTTTTTACAATACAGATATACATTCAAGTCTATATTTTGATACATATCATGGGCACCAAGTCATATCAAAACAATGTCCTTGGATGTGTTTTTTATCATGTGTTTTTTTTATAGGGAAGGTATATTCTACAGGCCAAAAAGTACACCTTCCCTAACAAACTCTAAGCTATACTGTACCACATCGGGTCATAGCACCGGGCACCACAAGCGGTTAATCCACCCCTGCCTATTCCTAATCTTCTTCTTTTTACGTCCAATAACTTCCTTCCTTCAAACTCTTTTGTCCCTGTCCTTCCCTCCTACACCTCCCTCTTCTCTCTTTCTTGCTGACTTTCCACAGCGGTCCTTGTGGATGTGAGCTCGTTAAGAGAGAAGGGCGGGTCGCATGCACTGTGGTATTATTAGGCTCATCTTTAATAAAGGCTGTCGTATGGAGACAAAGACCTTCAAGACCGTGCAGAGAACAGAACAGAGCCGATGGTTGTCTGAGGGTCATTAGCTATATGCTAGCCTCTCCACTGTGGCGAAACAATAGGCCTACTGCAGGGGCACGCTAGTCCCTGACACTGTGGGGCTGTGGCCAGAGAAGTGTTCTATAAGCTACCATGTTATGCCATATCTGCCATATCGTCGCTGTCGGGTCAGATAACTCTTATATCCATGTTCTAACTTTTTTGAGGGGCGCTAGCCGCTCCTATATTCAGCTAAATGTAGATTTTTCCGTCTTACAAAAACATGAAATTCCCATTGACAATGAATGGAGATTGTACGTCACATTAAAGTTCTCAAACTCTGCCCGAACCCGACCTAGCCCGACCGGTACCTGACCCGACCCGACATTTCGGGCCGGGTAGGGCCCAAACATTTTGGTAATTAGTCGGGGCCGGGCCGAGCCTCGGGCTCAGTGATTTTCCGTGATTTTATCTTTTTTCTTTCTCTTTTTCCCCTTTTTTCTAAGAATGTTATTATAATAAAAATAGCAATTCTGTTATTTGTGTAATGTGTAGGCTATAGCCTACAAGTATGTATTTATTATGAAGAGGTCTGCGCTATCGGTGATTCACTTAATTGTGACAGGAGGAAGACGGAGGAGTGGAGGCGGGGGGCTTGGCGCAGCGCTCTGGCATTTCAGACTCGGAGCGGCAGCACGCATACTGACTGCGCGCAGACATGAGCAGAGAGAAGTGAATGGTGGGGTGGGTGTTTATGCCGCTGGCTGGCCTCTGGTTCGTGGCGCACCAAATGAGCTTCAGTTCATATGCTAAATGTTTTATAAAAATCAATCGGATTATCACACGATAGCTGAAGCGTCAGGTTTTCGTCATGTTGCAGTTGCACTGAGCTATCTCGTTAAACCCAGCTGGCTGCGATGAATAACCTAATCATTAGGCCTAATCAACGTCATATAGTCACCAACCGATCCATATAAATTATATAATTCTGTAGTGTATGATGACCACGCAATGTTACAGTCCACTGCAGGCTACAGGCTATTTGATTTCCAAAATGATTAGTAGGCTATTATAACCGCCGTCCCTCGGTGCGGTGGCGCGCCTCGTTATATGTGCCCAATTTAAAATAACAGATCTCTAAGCTGTCGAGACACGCCATGAGCGGTGCGTGGATGGTTTGTAAACTTTGTAGGCTACGGTATGTTTGTTCTTTTGGACACCGAACGGCGACGATACTTGGAGTCTTGGACATAGCTGCTTCACTTCAGAGGAAACTTAGGGGAGCTACTCACCACCACCACTAGGGGAGCTACTCACCACCACCACTAGGGGAGCTACTCACCACCACTGGAAATGGAATCCATTAGAATGATGTGAAAATGGATCATTAACAGTCTAACGTGAGCTACAGAAATCCTTTATTTCGGCAATAAGTCCATTGAACTCCGTTCTCACTCTCACACAGACACACACTGTGCCGTTAAAGTGGCGTTTTTTTAGTCTGGCTTTATCGGGCTTCGGGCCTAACATTATGGTAATTTTTAGGGTCGGGTCGAGCTTCGGGTCGACCCAGTTAGGGCCAGGCCTTCATTTTTGGGCCCGTTGAGAGCTTTACGTCACATGTGGACGAGAAAATCGGCATGATGATGTACGATGATAAGATGCCCCTCACTTCACAATTATTTTATATATCTCATATATATACAAATTGACACCCTACTGCATACTACAGTGGCACACAAAAGCATCAACAATAGCAAATCTGCTAGCTCTAATTGTGGCACAAAGCGACCCTTTTTGGGTCTATATACCTATACTACGTTTGGTGTTTTTGAATTTGAGCCCTGAAAAGTAACAGTTTTGCTTTCCACCAATTCATTTCCATGGTAAAGACTTGCTGCCTTGCATTTGGTCCCATTGTATTAGGCTATTATTAATATTAACACTTTAAACATTTTCAGATATGTGGGGGTCCTTGACACTAAAATGTTTTAGAGCTTGTTTTAACTGCCATAATAGGCAGCTGCCTATAGTCTGCCTAATGGCAGAACCGGCTCTGCTTGCCAGCCACTGTGTACATGATGTCAATGTGTGTCACCAACAGGATCACCAACATGATGCTGACAACAGTTTTCCGACTCGTCGCGGTTTAGTGCATTTTAGTTTTACTTCACCTTCATTTAAATTGCATTGAATTGAGAGAGAGAGGATAGTTGTTTAGAGTTTACAATAGATGAAGTAGGAATGCTAAAGTTTAAACACCAAAGTGCCGAAACAATGTAGTTCATTAGTAAACAATATCCTGAAATATCATTGGTATTCACATACTCACCTTTATATCATTATCTAGCTGACCATTTAATTGCACAAAATAATTTGATCACTTTGGAAATGAACTATAACATCTGTGGGTTTGACATATTACACTGATGAAGACAGCATGTTAGCATAACGATGAAGACATTGATGAAGAATTTTCGATGCGGCGAGTTGGAAAACTGGCGAGTTCTCCCTAACCTAACCCTAACCGCAAGCACGGAGCAACGCATGTCGGACCAATGCAATGTCGGGAGTGATGGGTGATTTCCGCATGTCGGAACGTTGGTGTGTCGGATCTGCGTGTGCACCGCGGGCCAGTTTGATGACGCCAACGTCTGACACCTCTCTTTCTCTTGGACAGCCTCCAGCTGTAACAAGCTAAAGGCGAAGAGAGAGGAGGCATATGCTGCTGCCTTTTACCCCCACCACCACCACCACCACCACAACCTCTCTCTCCACAGCTATACCCTACTCCTCATATCTTTCAGTGGCAATTAAAGTGATTGCTTTTCTCGATTGTTCCCTCCGTTGTTTATGCCCATTAACATTTTAGTCGGATTGCGGCCGTTATATTTCATTCCCGAGGTTGTAAAGCTCAAAGATTCGGTATGCACCGTTTTGGCAATGCAACATTCTCTCTCTCTCTCTCTCTCTCTCTCTCTCTCTCTCTCTCACACACACACTCCTTCGTTACTCAAACTATCCACACTCATATTAATGCACACACACACACACACACACACACACACACACACACACACACACACACACACACACACACACATACACATACACATACACATACACATACACATACACATATACATACACACACATACCACACACACACATACCACACACACACACACACACACACACACACACACACCACACACACACACACATGCACTCAAAGCTGCATAAATGAAAAGGTCTAAATGTGATTGAGCTCTGTTGCATATTTGTTTAACCCCTGCAGTGTCATTTTCAGTAGAGAATGATATCAGGCCCTTCTGTTCACTGTCAAGGCCCGGGGATAGTTACTTTGTGTGTATCTGAGTGTGTATATGAGTATCTGTGTGTGTATAATGAGGTTGTTTAGCTCAGTGTTTAGCTCACAAACTTTGTCTTGTCAAGAACCCCCCCACTTGGCTGCGGAGCCCCATCTCATCACTAGGTCCGGCCCTTGACCCTCCATCACCAGGGGGAGGTAAATTAGAGACCAGGATTACTGCATGTTTTTTGTGAGTCATCTAGGATGTCATACTGTAGATGACTGATGTCATCAGGTTGATCACATGGAATCTGGCATCCACTTTGGAGTCACACCGTTTCCACGATTCCATTTTGTGTTTACTTTTTCCTTCATCAAATGCCCTGCAACTCCGTCTTGAAGGAGAGATGACGCAATATTTGTCATCAAAATATTATAGTGACACCTCCAGCACAGCTGACACAGTCTGTGATGATCCTTTGTGCACCAACAGTTTGCTCTTTAATGTTTTCATCACCAATCTCTCAGTTCAGTGAGGAAGCCACACGCTCGACTAAAGCCTGTCCACGAGACAACACATAGAGGAGCATTTCTATCTCTTCACGCTCGTGTTTCTTTTCGACATTACAGTTTGTTTCTACAGCAAACAATCCGTGAACTAGGACTCCTCATTGGCACTGCAGTATTGTGTGCGTAGAGAAGTACTTCTTTGTCCTGTCAAGGACCCACACATTGATATTGATTGATAATTTTATTAGACAATAAAATGAAAACAGTACAGGGTACAGTGAAGGCTTGACTGTACCCTGTACTGTTTTCATGTGCTTGACTGTCAAGCACATTGGTCCAAAAGGACAGCACTGAAGAAAGACCTTGCGGTCTTGTTTCCATTCGGGTCCCATGCATTCATTCATATGTATTTGGTAGGGGTGGGACGATATGGGTAGGCCTACCTTACGATATGATATCTGTGGCGATAGTATAGGCCCTCGATAATGATAACATCACGATATTCAATATATTGCAATATTGCGATATTCAATATATTGCAAGAGATTTCATCAACGATATATCACAATATCTGTAAGTGAAAATGAAAAAAATAACCATAAATGGCAAAAATCTGACATTATGTCTTTATTCCAAAATCTTACAAGATTCTGTGTGTCACAAACTGGCCAATAAGTACTGTACATGAATCTTGCCTCATCCATACAGTAAAACACTGACTGCAACTTGTCTGTCAATGGGCATAGCCTACTACTACTAGTACTAAGTAATCAATATCACAATATTGGGAGGACGATACGGGAGGAATTATATATCACGATATATCGCAATATCAATATATTGGCACACCTATAGTATTTGGCCACGGACACCCATCTGACAATATTGTGTGCCAGTGGACCCATATAGGTGGTGGTGGCCATCATGAGGTTCCACAGATAGATACAGTCCGTACAATGTTCAGAAATTATGTACAGTTATATACTATATACATTATTTTAAGGCTCGAAACAAGTAATCCAACCTCCTGGTGAATCATGACCATGCATGAAACATATAAAACATATTATTCTGAAATAAATATTTGAAAATATTTGAATGTTTATATAGGCCTACTATTTTATTTTATTTTATTTATTTTTGCTTTTTTGCGGACTCTCATTGGGAAAAAAAACGAGTTGATGTAAATGTGAATCTCGGAAAGTAGCATGCTTTTTCAACAAAATTCTGTATTCTGTATTCAGTGACACCGATCCGTCTTCACTGACCCATAACTCCAAAATGCAACATGATAGAAAATCCCTTTTTTGTGTGTAATTCAAATACACATTTGGGGGTATATTTTGGTGTGTGTTGTGTTCGCATGGCGACCAGTACATTCTCTGTGGATCCATATTTCTCAAAAATCTGTTTAAGACAAAAACGTTGTCGAGAAACATGCATCCATATGCATCCACAGAGAATGTACTGTTCGGACCATGTGAACATGTTATATATCCAGGGATAGCTTTGAATACTGTAATCCCCCGAAAAAGGTTAGTTTCTATCATCTTCCATTTTGGAGTTATAAGCAGTCGTGTAACGCTTCGTCCAACCAAACACCATGCCAGTCCCTTTTTATTTCCACCACACATCGGATGAATCAATCAAATTGACTTTTTACAATATATAAATAAATAAAAATATGTGCCTTCTTGAAGGCTAGTGTACAACTAAGCTTGAGCAGTGAACTTAGCAACAATCCACGTAACTCCGGGGCTCCACTGGACGCGTCTCCGTCACCATCAATGAAGGGTGGCTCCACTATATGATGCGTTCGGTGACTGCTTTAAAATTGCCCCGGTTCGTTGTTTGACCCGCGTCACACGCGTCCAGTGGATCCCCGCCGTGACATTTTATGGTGACAAAAAAAAGTAATCATCGCCACCATTCTGAATTGATTGTATGCGTGCATCATCGCCTCCTCCAGTCGGGTCAGTAGGAGCAGAGCATAGAGTAAGACAGGTCAGTATACAGTAGGAGCAGAGCCATAGAGTAAGACAGACATGCAGGGATCAGGCTCCTCCAGTCGGGTCAGTATACAGTAGGAGCAGAGCCATAGAGTAAGACAGGCATGCAGGGATCAGGCTCCTCCAGTCGGGTCAGTATACAGTAGGAGCAGAGCCATACAGTAAGACAGGCATGCAGGGATCAGGCTCCTCACAAAACCTTATCACCGTGGCCTACAATAAATCAATTTGATTATGATAATATCATAGCATACAATTGTAATGTAGGCTATGCACTTTTACGCTGGTTGCGGTCCACCAATAAACCGAGAGAAGAAAAAGAGAAGTAAAGTATGCGACTCAACGCAGGCTGTTTACACAGGTGCCCTTTGAGAGCGGTCTTGAAGGAGTCAAGGGATTCGCATGTCTTAATGACTGTTGCGTTCCACATTTTGGTGGCATAGGAGCGAAATGAATTTAGTCCCTTGTTTGTTCAGAATCTGGGCTGCACATGATTTGTTGTGGACTTTGTTGACGTATTTAGACAGGTACATGGGTATCTTGGTGGTGTAGCGAATCTTGTGGACCAGACCCATTGCAAGGTGCTGTACTCTGCCGTCAACCCTAAGCCATTCTAGCCTGTCAAAGTGGGCAGGGGTGAGGTGGGTTCGGGGAGTGAGGCCAAGTAGTAGCCTGACCAGTTTGTTTTGGGATGTCTGGAGCCTTGTTTTAAGGGCCTTAGAGGTGCTGTGGTACCAGGAGGCGCATGCATAGTCGAAGAAGCCTTGTACGAGGGCTCCTGTTAAGGTCTTCAAGGTGTTTTTGTTGACCAGTGAGGAGATCCTGTATAGGAATCTTGTTCTTTGGTTGACTTTTTTGATTACGTTGGTGGCCATTTTATCACCGGAAAGATTTGCTTCCAGGATGGAACCTATCATGGTCAACAACTGCTCTCCCGCAATCGGTGGCTGCAGCCGCATGGCTGGATTGTAGCTGGTGGCCAGCCTTGGGGTTTTTCCATGATGCAATCGGGTCACATGTTTTCCTACTGTTGCAGAATTAGTCAGGTCCACATGAGCGCACCAAAGTCAATGCACAGCGATGGCCCAGACTTGGTTCTCAATAAATCTAATGGTACAGTATTAACACCAGCTCAGTGGCCTTGTGGTTAGAGTGTCCGCCCTGAGACTGGGAGGTCGGGGTTCAATCCCCGGCCGGGTCATACCAAAGACTCTAAAAATGGGACCCAGTGCCTCCCTGCTTGACACTCAGCATCAAGGGTTGGATTGGGGGTAAGTCCCTGCGACATACTAGCGTCATGTCCAGGGGGTGTACTTGTACATCAAGCTGCCTCACGCTACAGAAACAGGAGATAGGCTCCTGCCCTATGGGCCTCATGGCTTGGCAAGGCTACTTACAGTATTAACCCGTCAGATGACGAGTTCGGCTCTCTGCGGTCCAGAATCTTAACCTGTCAGCTGACGGGTCCGGCACTCAAGGTGTTAATTAAAGGAAAGGGGGGAAAAATGTAGCAAACAATGTGACAAAAGATGCTTTGTTTTAACCAGACAGACCCCTATCCCAGAAGTGCAGAGGTGCAGAATTGCATGTGAATATCTGGAGCTCAAGGTAAGAGTACAGTGTTTGGTCCACAGGCGAGCAGGAAGGCTGGAAGCATACAGTTCAATTTTGGCATCCTTCACATGGAAATGTTTATGCTAAATGCCTCAGTAGCAAATGTGTCTCACGACATATTTTGTCTACACACTCTCTCTCGCCGCACGCACGCACACACGCACGCACGCACTCACGCACGCACGCACGCACGCACGCACACATACACACACACACACACACACACACACACACACACACAAAGTTCCTGAATGTTAAAGTATCTGAAAGTGTAAACAGGTCAATTTGTACAGTTTTGGAGTTGCATTTAAACCAGAAAATGCAGTCAAATGTTTTCATTCGTAACTGAACTCCACGGACTCCGCACACACACGTTGTCAACTCTGTGTCAATGGAGTATGGTGCATTGTGAGCTCATAGATCAGAAATGTGGAAATGTGGAAGAAATGTGATCATGTAAAATTAAACTTCCTACAAATACCTAATAAGCAAGATGAAAGAAAGAAAGAAAGAAAGAAAGAAAGAAAGAAAGAAAGAAAGAAAAAGAAAGAAAGAAACTGTTTATTTGTCCAAACAAATCTAAATAAATCCTTCTGTTTCCATGCAAACAGGGCCACTACACTTTTCACTGATAATTGAATTGATTTTCGGTACTGCAGGATTTGAAACGCAATTGGTTTTGTTTTTTATGTTGTGTTTAGCCATTCATACCGCATCTGTTGTGGTTGGATTCCTGCAAAAAGATTCCCCAAAGAAGAACATTTATTCAGTATTGAGAGGCAATCAGAGATGAGGCATATATGTGTGGGAGATTGTTGATTGTGTGTGTGTGTGTGTGTGTGTGTGTGTGTGTGTGTGTGTGTGTGTGTGTGTGTGTGTGTGTGTGTGTGTGTGTGTGTGTGTGTGTGTGTGTGTGTGTGTGTGTGTGTGTGTGTGTGTGTGTGTGTGTGTGTGTGTGTGTGTGTGTGTGTGTGTCAGCTGACAGGGAACGGTTAACTGTCTGTGCACAGAAACAATAAAAGATAAATGCGACGCACACGTCAACAGAGTACACATCGAAATTGAGTGTGTGTGTGTGCGCACGCGCGCGTGTGCACACGAGCGAGCGAGATTGACGGACAGACTGCAACTGAGGCAGATAATTAATAGTGGGATTTCAAGAGGTTGGTGAGGATAGGGTGCTAAATATTGTGAACATACTGTAGTGTAAGAGAAGATTAGTGTGTGTTGGGGGGGGGGGGCATTATTGGGACAGGTGTCCTTTTCTACGTGTCTGTGGGGCGATCGATAGACGCTGTTGTTTGTTTGTTGTCGCTGCCTCTCTCCTCTCTGTAGCTGTCTCTCTCTCCTCTCTGTAGCTGTCAGGCCCTCATCGACGGCTTCACAAAGAAAGACAATACTGCTGGATTGGTGGGATGAGAATGGCCTGGGAGGAGGGGGCCATCGTATGAAAGCAGAGCACATTGGCAGGCATTGAAGATGGGGAAGGTGTGTGTGCGTGCGTGCGTGCGTGCGTGCGTGTGAGTGTGAGAAAAAGAATCGTACCATAGTTTTTTTCTGAGGACCAGGATAATAGTCCTCAGAATGTTTCTCATTCTACTATAGGCTACTGCTACTTCATGGGGGACATTTGGTCCACAAAAGTATAGTAATACACACGCACACACCCACGCACACAAACATAGGGCCCGACCTGTCTGGCCATTGGTGAGTGAGTCTCGAGTAGCTGTCCAGGGCCAACTCTGGATTGTTAATGCCGCCATGCTCTGGCCAAGTGGCTGTGAATGGCTGTGGCTTGACTTGGCTTGCAGGCTATAGGCTTTGGCTGACAGAGAGTCTGTGGGGCTCGTCTGTGGGGTTATTTCAGCCAGATCTGGGTCAATTACACACTGGGAGAAAAAAAAAACACAGATTATGAGCAACTCTGAATTCCAATCAGCCAGTGCATGCATGGAGAACCTGTGTGTGTAGGCCGCTTCTCACTGGGAAAAATGAGACATTTGTACTGTGCAGGCGAATGAACCGGCTGATCCCAAAGAACCTGGCATTCTGTGGTTCCGTGGCGCTGGCTGGCAGGGCAGCCCGCAGTTCTGGCAGGGCAGCCGCGGGAATGAGTCAACGCGCCATTGAGCCCCCGACCAGAGCCAAGAACAAGCTGTGAATGCTCAATCACTCTCACAGGATTAGAGCAAAATATAGAGCAAAATATAAAGTCTCACGACTGAAAAATGTTTGTTAGGCCGAGTCCTAATCTGCGATTGGTTAAACAGTAACACGCACACACACACGCACGCACGCACACACACACACACACACATGCACACACACACACACACAAATGCACACACAAGCGCTGACGGTCACGTTCATACACAAAAAAAAAAATGTTGTTGTGTTCTTGTTTCCTGGTTTACAGGTAGTTACATTACACTTTTGCAATGTTGCAGTGATGTGCTAGTGTTTCTTTTTTTCCATAGTTACTGTTACCAGACAAGGGTTGACGGTGGAGTTTACTTTCAGGTTGCCTGACTGGCAAGTGTATTTCAGTGGGGTGGAGGATCTGAGGAGGAGGCTCGTTAATCACATTTTTTTCCATCACAAGTGAACATGACCTTTGGGAAAATAGAACATGACCTGTACTTGCCCGATGGGCAAGTGCCTCTGAGACCTTATAGTGTCACTGTCAACCCCTGCAATATAGGAAGATCCGCCATCCCAATTGTAGCCCAGAGGCGAAATGGAACACAAATTATATACAAATGGTCTTCTAAGTGGGCGTCTTCTGATCTTGTGGCCACTATTTAGTTCAGTGACCATGTGGCTAAAGAATGGTTTCAGAAACCATGTTCCATTGGGAATAATACTCCAACATGTCACACACGTTAAGTACACAGGAGATGGCAAGTTTATTTTTTGTCTTGAGTATACCTTTCCGACCTACATTAAAACTTTATCTCCACCTACAGTATGTCCTGTTAGTCCCCTGGCCTATCCCTGTGTTGATTGTCAGTCGTGTTCACCTGTGTCCTGTTATCCCTTTGTGTATATAAACCCTCAGTCCCTTGTGTTCCCTGACAGTTCTTAATGTTTCCTTAGTGTATTCCCATTAGTACAGTGGCTCTCAAACTTTTTTCCTTACAACGACCCCCAAAAAATATAACTTGCCCCACCTTTAATTATGTGTGCACATGTGTATTCTGTGGGTCATAACCGAGTTTCAAAACGTACAGACCGTTAATTAACAGGATAATGATGTTGGCCAACCGGTTGCAAAACTATCCGTTATTCCCATGCCAGCTCTGCATGGTCGTCGGACACATTTATTAGTTTAGTCCCCGGGGTGTAGTTTTGTTTAAATAAAGGGGGGTAGGTCTGTGTCTTCTATCATTTTGACGCATGGTGGGAGGGCGTCCAAAATCTTCATTTGGGTCAGCCGACTGATATAATGTTGGCCCCGTTTTTGTGCTTTCAAACAATGGCCTTCAATAAGTCTTGAGAGAGAACTCTCTCCCCTGTGTCTGTTAACTGTCGTGGTTTCTGAAGTGTTCGCCTATAATGACATGCCGAAAATAGAGAGACTAGGTTGAAAGTGGTTACAGTATGTCTGTCTTGTGTTTTTCTTTCATATAGTGTTGCTTTCGGAGAGAAACCCCTTATCTCCATATTCTAACTTATTTGATTTGATTTTTTTATTTGTTTTAAATGAACGCCCTACTTAATCGTTCGACACCGTCACACAAAAGCACCAATAAGTAGCAGATCCACAAGCTCGAAATGCGGTTTGTACATTGTCTGCTACTTTTGTTAATTTGAATTACTATATATAATACTGTATCAAGTACAGTATACATGTACTTTCGGCCACTGCCCTGACGCCGGGGGGGAGGGGGGTGGGTTGGGGCTCAGGTGGTCCCTATAGCTGCTCCAGGTGCAGGTGCCTGGCTCGGGCCCCTGCAGGGCATCCTGTTTCCAGGGACTGTTATTAGATTGTCTCCCCCTTCAAATCGCATTACACCCCCGGCTCCGCCGTACCATTTTACCAACGCTGTCCGGGCAGAAACCTTGTATCTCCACGATTTAACGTTTTATTGTTGCTGCTGTTGTTGTTGTTTTGGGGGGGGGGGGGGGGGGGGTGTACATTATTGCCTTATTTATAAGAGTTAGGGTTAGAGTACGTGAGTGTCACACAAAAGTAGCAAAATAGCATCTGCAAGCTGAGCGACTTGTAGATCTGCTATTTTTGTTTTGAAAGTTAATATTGTCATTATTGTGCGTGCGTGCGTGCGTGCGTGCGTGCGTGCGTGCGTGCGTGCGTACGGCTGTCATTTAGCAGACGATCTCATCCAGTGTGACTTACAATAAGCAAAGGTAAACACATACATGGAATGCAGAAAGACAGAAACTGCAGGATCACAGGTAGGCCTACACCATGAACCTATAGCACCAAAAATATACAATGTACAATGAAATTATGTCTAATTAGCATATCTAAATAATGTTTAACCTTGTCGTCAAGAAAACAAAATAGGCCTATAGAGAACACATTTTCGGGCAAGTAAGGTTTTTGATCATACAAGGTTTCCACCCGACAGCACCGATATCAATAATGATTGCGCTGGAGCCATTATTACAATGTAATGTTTTAAAGAAACAGCCTCCCGAAAGAGGCATTATCATTATTTATGGCTCTGATGATTTCATAAGCTTCTTTGTTGTTAAGGTCACAGGGACACGTTATGTAGATTTATGGGCCGTGGGGGGAAACAATAACCCAAGCAACCCGCTCGCTGCCCTGGCCCCTGATGCTCCTCCATTTGGTAAGGTTACAGACAGTGTTGAAAAGTGACTCGGTGAAAAGTGTTGACTTCCCACAGTTTTGAGGGCCCGGACCTATTTAATCCATTAATAAAATGTGCCCATCATTTATAGCGCCCGGACCACTTTTACCGGGGGACCGGAAGTTGTTGTGAATGTCTGTGTAGCAGCTAACAATAGCCACACCACTCTAGAGTCGATCGACAACAACGGGAGGTAAGAATAAATAAAAAGACTAGCGACTGGACCGCGGAGCGCCGTCTAACACAGGATCCTTTTTCATAATTAGACGGGATGATTTAGATTGCGAGTTATGAACGTTTTAAGATTTTCGTTTTCGTCCGCTAAACAGGCAGGGAACATTTTCGATGACGTGTCACTGTTGTGCAACACCGAGGATTGGGCAACAAGCGCTCCTAGGCTGTGGAGCGATGCGACCGGTTTTGATATCATTAATCTCCGTCCTATTTATCAATCTCCGTCTCGGGCAACTTGACCGTGAACTTGAACTTGACGGTGATCTCCGTCTGGGGCCCTTAAACTGTTTACATGATCGTCCGATTATTGTGAGCGTGGACATGTGAGTGTGTTGATCGGCTATATCTTCAGCCCGTGGAGATGTGTTAATTAGATGCATTGCATTTAAATAACTCTGCTGTAATAATCATACAATCAATACATACAATCAGTACGTACGTACATACATACAATAATATGTTTTCAGAACACAATACTGCCTCATCAAAGTTGTTGTGGTGATTTCATCCATTACAGATACTTGAATGTGTCCTAATATTATCATCGGGGTTGACTGGTGGGAAAGTTGGTATATAGTCTTTTTTATTGGCCTAAAATATTGTCTCTATACATACATTCATGAATCTGTCCGGCTGTGGGTATTGGGCAAATTTGTTTATAGGGGTTTCTTGTGACCCTATACCATTAACAGTTTGACGCCACATCACGCGGAACCCGCCTTTTAATCAAATATCCTACGCTGCCTGGATTGTTTTATTACCTTTAGATCATACGCTGAAGTATTTGGGCGTTTGATCCGTGAAAATCCGGTCCAGATCCGTTCCTCAGTTTGTTTTTGAACGATCGCACCACCCGCCATCTTGACAAGCAGAATGGAGGGGGCTGGGAGGCTGTTGTAGTGAGACAAAACCACCGTCCACTTGCATTGGACTCAATTTCCCAGAAGCCCTAGCAGCCCAGCATAAGTATCGATTTCCGGTTTCGTCATCATAACATGAAGCTAACTCCCTCTGCTGCGCGGCAGAGGCGGACTTTTTTTATTATTATTAATGCGATGCGATTTAGACACATAAAACAAATAGCGGGGATGTCGTATTACGCAGCGGCGCAACACTGGATCAAACAATTAGCGGCAGTCAGGCAAAAATGTCAAACTTTCCTTTTGCTTTAAGTAGCATGTGCCATGTCAAACTAGGGGGTTTTATGATTCTGAATCCATTCCAAGCATTAGTTTTGAACAAAAAACACTCCTTGGGCTAAAAACGGCCATAGAAGTAATGACAAATGTGATGAGATCAGTACAAATGTGATGAGGTCAGCTAAGTGGTTTTAGCCCAAGGAGTGTATTTTGTGCAAAACTAATGCTTGGAATGGATTCAGCATCATGAAAACCCCCTAGTTTGACATGTCACATGCTACATAAAGCAAAAGGAAAGTTTGACATTTATGACATTTTTGCCTGCCATAGGATGTTAATGGTAGGGTCACAAGAAACCGCTATATAAAAAAACAAGCCCAATACCCACAGCCGGTCAGCAAGTGGATTCATGAATGTATGTATATAGACAATATTTTAGGCCAATAAAAAAAGACTATATACCAAATTTCCTACTTTAAACAAAAGAAGCCTGTCGGCTGCCGGACTAAGTGGAGTTAGGAGGTGTTTGTCCATTAATGTGGAGATTATTATTTTTCCCATCTGTCTTGTGTCATTCTAATCCATGATAAATGATTTTATATATATATATATATATATATATATATATTATTAGTTATTAGTTAGACAGTTTTGAGGATCCAATGGAGTGTGTGTTTGTGTGTCCTTGCTGTTCTGTTTGCGATTTATTAATAACGTAATCAATCAATTCATCTGGAACTTTAGCCGAAAATAGCCCACCCGCAAACTCACAATGCGTGGCATTGTGAGATTGTAGATCGGCTATTTTTGGCGAAGAAATTCGGTGTAGACCGAAGAAATTATGTCCAAGTACAGTTGCAAATCAGGTCTGTTTTAAGAAATGGTTATAACTAAGTGCAATTTTTAGGGACTTTTACTTTACTTGAGTATGTTGTACATTAAGGTACGTTACATACACTTCTCTACTCACTGGTATAACACTTGTTTTAAATTATTTGTTTCCATTCTTAGATGTTTTTAGTGGTGTGATGATTCTTGTGATGTGATGATTTTTGTTTCTGTTTTACTTTTATTATTATTTTGATGTAAATAATAAATAAAAGGAAAAGGCCTTTCTACTATGAGATTCGTATGATACTGCATCAACCTCAATATGGCTATCTTTCTTCATTATACCTCTATTTTACCAATACAGGAAGTCTCATTGAGATCAGACATCTATTTTACAAGAGAGACCGGGCCAAGATAGCCATATGAAAACAACACAAATCACAACACGTATAGGCCTCAACATACTGTAATAATATGGAACCTTCAAAACATGGGAAATTATAATTTACTACTCTGGCAGCAATGCATGTGGAATGCCCTGTTGACACCATCCATTCAAGGGTGTGAGTCACTGGCTTCTTTCAGAACTGGCCTGAGTCCATGTGTCAGCCAACTACAAGTGGAGATAGATATTAAATCCTGTGAAATGAGAGGTCATGAATACACTGATGCCAATTAAATCTTTTTTTCTCCTCTGTAAATATAGCTATTTGTGTTGATGACATGTCTTAATATTCTAAGCTCTGTTGATGAATTGAATACAATGGAAACAAGTGCCCAGGACATGTTTGTGTTATCCTTTAATCCTGTTTACATTGTTTTCTTCATTTCATTTCAAACCTTTATTTATTCTCGAAAGACATTGAGGTTACCCTCATTTGCAGTGTCGTCGAGATACACATAATACAACATTTCAAAGCAATAAACAAAAACAGAACAAAACAGCAACATTTCCTCATCGCGTGACGTAACATGCATGTTTAAAAACAGTTGCAGACACTTGGGGGTAAGTCTGCATTCAAAGATTTAAATGTTATGGGAGAACAGATCTTTAATTTAAGCTGTAAGTCATTCCACGTGGTTGGGGCACTAAAACAAAAGGCTGTTTTCCCCACCTCTGTGTTTACATTTGGGACCTTTAGTGTGAGCCAGTGACTGGAGGCAGTGTGTCCTATATGTTACAGGATTCCAATCAAGGAGAGTTTCAATATACAGTTCCATCAATTGCTTTAAAAATAAACAGATACCAATGTTTATTTCGCCTGTCTAATAAAGTAGTACAGAATTAATTTAATCAATCAAAACATACATGTAAATCCACAATAAAAAATAAGAAAGCTATTCAACTGTTTTGTCTCTCAAGAAAATAAATACAAAAATCACACTTGTGTGAAGTAAGGGACGCTCTTATCATCATACATCATCATACCATCACATTCCGTGCTCAGCCAATTAAATCATCACAAATGTCATTCCGGCCAATCACTTTTGGCGACTTTTCTGCCCTCACTTTCATCCTCAATATGTACTTTGCTCAGCCAATCAAATCATCGCTATGGGGTGATCACTGATCAGCCGAAACATCAGCCAATGTTTGTGTTCACACCAACCCTCAAAGCTGGCATAGGAGGGGCTAGCGCCCCTTAATAATGCTATGCCTCCTTCACCACATCCTTTATGATAAAATGGAGATAAATATGTGTCTATATATATATGTACATGTATAAAAACAATATTACAAATTATTCCATGACCGAGGTGCACAGTAGGGAAATGCAGTTTCCCCCAGTTCTAATATCTAGTAGACCAGTGGTTCTAAAACGTTTTAGTTGGAGACCCAAAAGAGAAATTGTCTCCTTGGGACCCAAAGTAGTGAAAATAGCAGATCTACAATTACAGTAAGCTCACAGTGCGTTGCGGAGCTATTTTCACTTCTTCTTAAAAGTTACATTTGTGGAATTTGTTTTAATTTATTTCATGATTGTATTAATATACATCATTAATGTATTGAAACACTGTGAATATGTTTTATTTTATTTAATCATGTCAAATGACAATAATCGTGACCCACACAAATGGGTATACTATGCGACCCACAAATGCCGACCAGTGGGAACCAGTGTAGTAACTAGACTACCAAACCAGAGCTGGGACAGAGAAGGTTACGACCTGAAAGAGCAGGCAGCAAGCGTGGCGCCAGAAAGTACATTTGTGGGGAATTTTCATCCAAATTAGGTTTAATTATTAGGAGCTATATCTCAGAAGTGCAGCCGTGATTTATCACATTGGCAGAGGCCGCCTTGGGCGCTCACAGATATGGAGGGGAAAAGGAACGAGAAACTTGGCGGTTTTTACCAGCTTTGCGGTGAGGACCCAAAATATCACACGCTTAAACATTTGGGTTCGTTATAATTTTAGCATTTTATATTAGATTTATAAGATAGCTTTTTATGTAGACGTAGCACATAATAGCACTCTATAATGTATACTCATAGCTTCACTGCACAGATAATCTACTGTTGGACAGATATTACGTTCTTAGCTTGTTTATGATTCTTAATCTTGATGACTATTTCTATGTACAGGTGCATCTCAAAATATTAGAATATTGTGGAAAAGTAAATTTTCTTCCATTCAAAAAGTTAAACTTTCATATATTCTAGATTCATTACGCATAAAGTGAAATATTTAAAATGTTGTTTTGTTTTAATCTTAATGATTATGGCATACAGCTCATGACATTTTAAAAATCCTATCTCAAAATATTAGAACATTTTAAGAAACCACTAAAAAAAACATATTTACAATACAGAAATGTCGACCATCTGGAAAATATGTTAATTTATGCACTCCATACTGGGCTACTTTTAAACAAATTATTTCATCAATGGGGCGTGGCATGGAGGTGATAAGTCTGTGTCACTGTTGAGGTGTTATGGAAGCCCAGATATGCTTTGATAGCAGCTTTAAACTCATTTGTATTGTTGAATCTAGTGTCTCACACCTTCCTCTTGACAATATTCTCTGTGGGGTTCAGGTCAGGCCATTGGCTGGTCAGTTAAGCACAGTAATACCATGGTCAGTACACCAATTTCTAGTAGTTTTGGCACTGTGGTGCCAAATTGAGCTGGAAAGGAAAATCAGCATCTCCATAAAGCTTGTCAACATACTGAAGCACAAAGTGCTCTAAAATATTCTGGTAGATGGCTCTGTAGAAAGTTTTACTTTTTTAATTATATTTCGGAAGAAAATGAACTTTTCCATGATGTTAATTTTTTTTAGATGCACCTGTATTTGATGTATTGCCTTATGTTGTTCCTGCTTACTGTAAGTCACTCTCGATTAAGAGCGTGTGCTAAATGCCTAAATTGTAAATAAAAAACAGTCAACACTGACTAAAACAATTGTTTTATTTTGTTGTATCTCGTATTACTATACACATTTTCAAAGTAAACGCAACGCTATGCGTCGGGAACTTGTAGATTGGCTTTTGCACGACATGCCGCAGAAAGTTTGAAACAAGGCGTCATGACATAAAACATGAATAAATGAAATATGAAGAAGATAAAAGGTATTTCCTGGCCGACAGTGAGGATCCGCACGGCTAACGACCGGGACAATTAATACGGGTGACATCCCCAACCACCACCACCCCGCCCCCCCAACCCCACTACCGCGTGCCTTAAATATGACTGTTTAATTAAGCTACATAATTAATTAGGACTATGTCACATTAAGATGTGTGTGGGGTGTGTGGGGGTTCAGCGTAAATGAGTTTTAGACTAATGAGAGACGCAGTGGATGATCTATGGGCCGCCGCACACTCTGACACCTGCGAACACCTCGCGTCGAACCGACTGCAACAACGCTACAAGGAGGTGGCCCGGCAGCGTCGCTGTCGGGCAGAAAGCTCTTATCTCCATACAAATTTATCTTTTTGTGTTTTTTTCGTAAATGAACGCCCTACTTGATCACACTACAGCGTAAAAAGCACACACAAGTATCAATAGTAGCACATCCACAAGCTTGAGCTTTTGCTCTTTTGCTTTTTTTATTGGAATTCTGATACAGTTTTCAACCCGACAGAGACGATAAGGGACGATAAGGGAATGGGTAAATTATTTGGGGACGGCTTGTTTCTAAAATGTAAACACTTAAACCAGTACATTGCCAACCAATAGATAGCCATCATGCAAGCTCAAAACGCATCGGAATGTGTTGTGAAATTGTACATTTCTCTTTTTTCATGGATTAGTGGATACACAACATTGTGCCTCATGTCGGGTGTCCCAATGAGGTTATATCTTCCCTTCTTCTCTGGAGTCCTGCATCAGGGCGGACCAGAGGTAGAAAGCTGTCGTTCCCTGATGTCATCGCTAGGGACACATGCTTCAGTAGGCAGGAACTGGGGGTGGCAATGAAGGACTGGGAAGTCTGGCGTAGCATTGTGGAATCCATGATCTCGACGGTCGAAAAATGATGATGGTGTGTGTGTGTGTGTGTGTGTGTGTGTGTGTGTGTGTGTGTGTGTGTGTGTGTGTGTGTGTGTATGTTTGTGTGTGTGCACTTGCGCGTGCGTGCGTATGTGTTTATTTTCCATGCGTGCGTGCGTGTGTAGTTGATGAAGTGTCTGTATTGGCTGTGAGAAAGAGAACCTCCCTGCCTGTTACCATAGCGATACTTGACGAGCGGACAGTGCAATCTCTCTGCATAGAAGTGAAATATATATTTTAAAATGAATTGCATAATTAAAAGACTGTAAAAGACTGGCCTGAGTCCTCTCATTAAGAAGCCCTTTTACTCTGGCCTCCAAATGTTTTTCTTTCCCTTCTCTCCCACTGAAAAGAAATGTGATATGCAGTTCCGAAATAGTAGCGTTGCTTTCATTATCTTTTGAATAATACATACATGTCTAGGCCCGTAGTTAAACTGAAGTGATGTTGTTGAATTAGTATGGGGTACCAGTCAAATCCATGTGGTGCTTCCGGCTTTGTGCAGTGTCCATACGAACACAACTGTACCGTATTCAGTGCAGTGTTGATTTTGACAGCAAATTTTGATTTTAGTTTTAGTAATGTGCTAATAATTGTGGCCAAATTTGACTGAGGGACTGCCATTGGATTCTTTTGAATTTTCGTTTTTTTCATGTCATGTGAAAGCAGGGAATCATAGCTTCAAATTGACATTGGTTGTTCAGTTTGACCCACCAGTTTTGGAGAGATGACTTACAGAAAACAGCGAGTGCGTTAAATTGAGGAGAAAAGGGGGTAAACAAATAATCAAAAAATAATCTGTGGCACCCCTGGACTTGCGTCACAACACCCCAGGGTGTCACGGCACCCACTTTGAGAGAAACCACTGCTGTATAGGCTATACTGGGTGAATGCAGCTGGAGAGCTTCTAAGTGGCTTGACAGTCCGCCTGCACACAGCATTATGAATCACACCATAGTTTTGTTCGTGACAGCTGTCGTGTTTCTTTTCCCCTTCCGGCACGCCACCGAAAAACATGCAGATTGAAGAGAGGAGGGAGGGGACATCTATCTATCAGTCCCTGTGTGAGGGACGCTGCATGCCGGCGGTGATGCGGCATCCATTATAGACCCCCTAATATGACGTAGCTGTCATTCCCCGTGAAATATGAACTATTACATCTGAATTAAGCAGCGTCTCCCCGTCATACGTTACGCTCAAAAGACGCTAAATCAATGTTAATCTGATAGCCCCCCCCACCCGACACGAAATGAAACATAGCCCCTGTCATCCATGTCAATAACGCTCAAATTATGCTGCTACTTTGGATGAATGTGATGAGAATCTAGGTACGTACGTACTATGGGGAAAGAAGGGGAAAAATACACAGTCATAAGAAGTAGTACGGGACTCAATTACTCTTAACGAAGTCAGACTTCCTTTGCCTCCCGACACAACCCTGTAAGCTCAAGTAGACACATGCACACGCGCACGCACGCACAAACAACCCTGTTAGCTCAAATAGACAGAGTCACTCTTGGCCTTGAGTACAAAGTGCCCCGAGATATCCGCACGCAGAGGCACACACACTATAGTGATAATGGTCAGTGTACCGTTTAAATGCACCGTTTAAATTTCACACCCAAAGTGGCATTTTAGCGGTTCTGACATCACACCCCATCCCTGCTCACGCCTCAGGGTCTCTCTGTAACCCCTTCGCTGCTGTCAGGCAGAAACCCCCCATCTCCATATTTCAACGTATTAATCTTTTTTTTTCTTTTTTTCCCCCGTAAATAGCCTACATGGCCTACTTCGTTGTGCACGCAAAAGTAGCCAAAATAGCTGATCTTCAAGCTCACAATGCGGACATGTTGTGAGCTTGTAGATGGCCAATTTTCATTCTTTGGGGGAATTGTTTGAAATTTAACATGCACAGTTAAGTGTGTCTCTGGGTTTTATAAATATTGAACCAATGACAAGAGAGCTTTGACTAATATAAGTACATGGCTCCATGGCTTTCATTTCTTGAAAAGTAACAGTTTTGGACATACAAGGTTTCACCCCTGACAGTGAGGATATACTGCAGTGGTGAGACTGTACTAGCAAACAATCAGTACTGTGAAGAGTAAATACTCAAGTGTTCTAAAATACAATTTACCAAGTTATACATTAAATACTCAGTATACAGTATAGCTACTCAAGTAAATGTACTGACTCGCTTCATCTAGCTTTAAGGCATTGAAATGCTATCAGCCATGAAGTATTATTTTTCTGGTCCTTTTTATTTTCATTTTCTTTCCCTCGTACATATACGGACATATTTATTCATATGGAATATTGATAGATGCCACATTTTCAAAAAGTTTATAGAACTCTATTTGCATAATGCATTAAGTTCATTAGTCAGCCTTAGGCTGTGTTCACACTATCCGTCTGTTATCAAGAAAAAGCGCTGTCCAGAGAGTTTTGAATAGTAAAGAAGGAAAAATAAAATAAAAAGAAGAAAAATAGATTGCAGCTCTATGCTCGGAGCTTGCCGAATTGTTGAAAACAAAAAAGTTTTAAAACTAGTAGCAAGTAGGAGAAGTCATTTGAAAGTAATCAAGACTATGTGGCATGTTTATCACTGTCCTAAACTGTATTGGATATTTACAGGCGAGCTTCCAAAGATGAGCACCTGGTCTGTGTGTCTCTCTCTCCTCCCCAGTCTGACAGCTGTGCTGCCTGGACACGGCTGCCAGATTTCACAACAGAAACAAGCAACCAGGAAACAATGAAAACAAGCCTAAAAGAAGCGACTATATAGGCCACATGAGCACTCTAAACCTAAACACATCAGCTATTTGAATTGCCAATCTACAAGCCAATCTACAAGCTCACAACGCATCGCGATGCGACGCATTGTGAACTTGTAGATCGTCTATTTTCAAATGAAAAAAAATCGACAAAATGTGGAATATCTTTTAAAACGCTTCAGCAACAAAAAGCCAAAAAATAGCAGATCTACAGGCTCTTGTGAGCTTTACTTAAATTGTCAGCAGAGTGTCCAGAAGGATCGTTAAATGTTAACGTATAGCTCTTTCCCAACATAAAATGCCAAAATGCTAAACTACTAGTACTGAAATTTGTGTTTCTGCAAATTACTGCAGCACATGCGACTTATTCCAAATTAAAAGCTCAAACTCTGAAAACTATCTTGTGATAATTTGACATTTTCTTTTTTTCTTTTTTTTTCTTCTCGTTTTAGTTTATTTCCCAGTTGATTTAGTGTATTTTCTTGGATTGATTTGACGTTTAGTTTTAATTCGTTTTTTATGAGTGCATGTGTCATTTGGCCTTTAGTCTCGCGTATCCAGACAACTATTCCACAATCTCTGAATGCTATATAGAGTCTGGAACTACACCTCCTGAAATCAGAGTAAGGAAGCTGCCATTTCCGTTCACGGAAATATATTTTAAAATATCTTTAAAGCTTATTTCTTTATTTCCCTTTCTGCTAAGCAACAAGCTATATAAAGTAGATTAGATGATTTCTATTTATATCAGGATAACTGTGTGTGACTGTAAAGACGAAACAGAAGTGGGGAGGAGGCTCCACTTCCGCTTTATATTTTACTCATGATAGAACTTCCATTGCTCCAGACTGTATGATGGAAGCATTTGGAAAATGCGAGAAGCGACAGTCTGGCAACGCGAGACTATTTGGCCTTTACTTTCAGTTTCTAGTTTCAGTTAACCTTTTAATATCTACGTCTAGTCATTTTAGTTTCAGGTATTATAACACAATTTATGTCTCTGTCGGTGGAAACCCCAAACTGTTGTTATCCATTTTTGTTTGGGGGGGGCGGGGCTTTTTCAGCCTTTATTGAGTCGGGGGTCGAGCCTGCGACACGCTGTCAGGCGGCATTAGCAGTACAGGTGCCCAGGCGGCTACGCCAGCCGTCCGGGCAAGATCTGCTACGTTTGAGACTTTTGTGTGACACTGATCAAGTTAATTTAAGAACACAAAAAGTAAGTATAAAATAATATGGAGATCCAGTAAGAGGTTTATGTCTGACAGTATATTACCTCACAGTTCTACAATTGAGTACCACAGACGAATAACAGTCTAAGTCCACACTATTGATCCATAATATATAAATGATAGATAAGGGTTCAGGACAACGAGGCCTTTTCGTGGAGGGGTCAGTCTGAAATTTGGACTTAGACTGTTTTTCGTCTGTGGTACTCAATTAGTAACTCTAATAACCCTGGATGACCACGTCGATGTCGAGAGCAAAACGCTTCAAAAGATCTTCAGCTAATCTTCAGCTTTATTTAAAATATATATATATCTGCGTCTGCCCGCGTCAAAGCGATCGAGTACAGACCTCGCGATCTCTCTCTCTCTCTCTCTCTCTCTCTCTCTCTCTCTCTCTCTCTCTCTCTCTCTCTCTCTCTCTCTCTCTCTCTCTCTCTCTCTCTCTCTCTCCTCTCTCTCCCCGCTCTGCTGAGGGAAGCAGGTCTCTCCAAGATCAGCCAATTAAAAAGCAACGCCTGTTTAATCACCACAAAATGGGCAACAAAAGGTGTTTAAAAAGTGCTGCTCTCACAGAATCCACTCAATTAGAGGACAACCTTCCTGGGAGAGCTGCCGTTCTATTTTAGGTTAATGCATCAAGGCCCCTTGCGTGTGTGTGCCCGCGTACGTGCCCGCGTACCGTACGTGTTCATGCGTGTGTGTGCCCGCGTACGTGTTCACGCGTGTGTGCGACTGTGCGTGTATGTACACATATCTCTCTCGTTCGTAATAATTCCTCAACACACACACACACACACACACACACACACATACATGTGCGTGCATGTGGGCATATTCAGTAGATGTTCGAATCACGGCCCGGCTACACCGGGCGATTTTGCGCGTGTTTGTGAGCGCAGTGCGTATGCGTTTGGATAGGACCAATATATGTCAATGTCTGATACCAGCTACACCAGATGCACGGATACCACGGGCCACGGATACACGTGCTCTAAAAATAGGATCGGTTCTATTTTTTTCACGTGCGTACGGTATGCCCCCATGCCCCCATGCCCCCATGCCCCCATGCCCCCATGCGTGCGTATGCCCCCATGCCCCCATGCCCCCATGCCCCCATGCGTGCGTATGCCCCCATGCCCCCATGCCCCCATGCGTGCGTATGCCCCCATGCCCCCATGCGCGCGTATCTATATATCTTCCCGGAAGGTCCCGCACAAATATGCCCGTTGCACAGATCTGGTGTAGCCGGGGCATTTCGCACGCGTAGTTTGTACGCGCAGTGCGCTTACGTCAAACGCACACATGCCCAGTGTAGCTTGGCCGTCACATGTGTGACGGCGCGGGGTTCGCGTGTGCGCGTAAACGTGCACGAAAAGCCTGGTGTAGTCCGGCCGTGAATCATTCAAACACATGCATGCACGCAGGCACGCACGCACGCACGCACGCACCCACCCACGCACGCATGCAAGCACATGCACACGCCCTCTTTTTTGGACAAACGTACGCCTACGCCCTACAGTATACACATCACACACCTTTAGATAA
>NC_136806.1:28681066-28688566 GCF_951216825.1 Electrona antarctica | reverse complement strand
ATAATTAGTAAGTAAAAGTAGTAATTGGAAATGCTCAAGAAAAGTACAAATACCAAAAATCATTACTTATTAAGTAAATGTACTTTCTTTCCACCACTGGATATTTGTCACTGCACATAATCCTACAGAGACTGCAGGGGGCGCCACCTGTCAGCAGGGAATGTCACGTCCTCCCGGTGGAGGCTCCTCATTGGCAAGTGAGTCAGTATAGGATACAACAGCATGTGACAACAACAAAAAAAGCAAAAAATAAACTAATAAATTGGCCCATGCAGTCAACAAAGTGAAGTAGTTAATTCATGTACTTTTTTTTTTTACATTTTCAACACCGTCCTTGTTCAAACTTTATTTCTCCTTGAGGAACCCACTGAGGGGACACCCCTCCCCAAGCAATTAGCGTCCGTAACTCATCAGATTTTAGGATTAATTAACAGCCATGAATCAAAACGAAACCCATAAAGGTAATGAGCAGTGATCTTACACACAAAAACACACACACACTGTGTTATACTCACCCCCCTCCGACATACGCACACACACATACACACACACACACGCACACGCACACGCACCCACAAAAACACACACACTGTGCTATACTCACCCCCCTCCGACACACGCACACACACATACACACACACACGCACACGCACACGCACACGCACCCACAAAAACACACACACTGTGTTATACTCACCCCCCTCCGACACGCACGCACGCACGCACGCACGCACGCACGCACGCACGCACACACCTGTTACCTAAATAAGGCACCCTTTAAGTCCACACTGGCCATATATAATATATATATCGTTTTACCATATGTTGTCATTATACCGTAGTTGCAATGTGGACTCTTCCATCCACTTGAACTTACCACTTAAATTGCTACGTTAAAGACATGTCACATATGCTTAGTGTCAATTTATATTTGCTTTCCGAGAAAGATCTGCCAGCTGACAGCTGGTGTTTGAGTGAGACGAGCAACACTAACACACGCGCATGCACGCACAGTCACACACTTGCACGTGTCTGCGTTTTGAGCACACATCTTTACATTTTACAGCGAGTATTACCACCACATTGCATTCGAGACCCCTCCTAGCAACTAAGGCTAAGTAAGCAGCCAATCAGAAAGCCCTTACCACAGTGGTCCTCAAACTCGTTTGTCTCAGGACACCCCTGTAAATTGGAGGAGGAGCTCCAACCAGTCACCATCAATGGCTCATTGGTGGAGACACCTTCAAATACCTGGGGGTGAACATTGAGAAGGATCTGACCTGGGACTGCCACGTCACTGCAGTCAAAAAAGGCCTAACAGCGCCTGTATGGACTCGGGCATATGAAGCAATTGGGCCTGAGACCCAACACCATCAGGGACTTGTACGGCAGCTGCACGGACAGGAACCGCAAGGCGATGAGGAGGGTCGTCCGCACTGCCGAGAAGCGTTGAGCTGCCCAGTCTGGAGGACGTCTACACCCAGCGTTGAGCTGCCCAGTCTGGAGGATGTCTACACCCAGCGTTGAGCTGCCCAGTCTGGAGGACGTCTACACCCAGCGTTGAGCTGCCCAGTCTGGAGGACGTCTACACCCAGCGTTGAGCTGCCCAGTCTGGAGGACGTCTACACCCAGCGTTGAGCTGCCCAGTCTGGAGGACGTCTACACCCAGCGTTGAGCTGCCCAGTCTGGAGGACGTCTACACCCAGCGTTGAGCTGCCCAGTCTGGAGGACGTCTACACCCAGCGTTGAGCTGCCCAGTCTGGAGGACGTCTACACCCAGCGTTGAGCTGCCCAGTCTGGAGGACGTCTACACCCAGCGTTGAGCTGCCCAGTCTGGAGGACGTCTACACCCAGCGTTGCCTCAAAAAATCCCTGAGAATAATTGAAGATCCCACCCACCCCCACAAAAAAGACAGGTCAAAAAGGGTGAAGGGATACAAGATCCTCCCAGCACGCATGCACAAGCAGGCTGAGGAACAGTTTTTTTTAGTCTAGTTTTAGTCGACTAAATATCATATGATTTTAGTTGACCAAATCTGCAGGATTTTGTTGACAATAAAAGGTATTTGGGGCGGCAAGTGAGCTTGTAGATATACCACACATAAAATGACGTTTTACTGGATGTCTTCTCCCTAACATTATAGTCTAGTAACTAGACTATAATGTTATAATTTTGTCAATAAATACAAACTAGACTCTAGTTTGTATTTATTGACTAAATTGTCAATATCTGTAGTCTTAGTTTTAGTCATCATATAGCTTAGTTTTTATTCAGTTGTTATTTAGTTTCCGTCATTGAGAAAAGGTAGTCGGCAAAAACAAATCGTCATAGTTTTAGTTGACAAAATCAACACTACATCACAGGTGTGTTTTGGCGCTTCACTGAACACAATTGATTTCTTCTATCAGAATAATAAAAGCGTATCTTAACAGATTAATATAGTGCCTTTAAAGTTATAGCGATCCTAATCGTATCAAGCTCACAAGAGTCTGCAGTGGAAATAAAAACGTTTGAACGAAGCGAATAGTGGAACAGCATTACACTTTAACCTAAAACAAACTGGGCATTGAACTAGCTTTAGCAAGACGCCACACTGTCTGCTGCTAAGTCAAACTAGCAGCTCAATATAGCCTTCATGTAAAGGCTGGTTAGCTCTGACACTAACAAACCTCTTTGTTACACTACTTGAACCCTGTGTACTTAGTCGGCCTCCCAGTTATCTGAGTCCACAAGCATTCCCCTCTACACCAAATCTCTTCTGCGAAAATAGCCAATCTCCAAGCTCACGAGGCATCTTGTGAGCATATACATTGACTATTTTCACCGAACGTCCACCCCCCACGATAGGGACTGCTGTTAATACAGCTTTTATTAGATGCATATTCAGATGACAAAAAAGGGGGAACAAAGCCGGCTGACATCATCTTTTTTTTTATTAATCCCAACGACCAGCCCCCCCCCCCCCCCCTCCAATAGGTCACTCCGTCCTCAAAGGCAAAATAAAGGCTCAGGCATGGAGTTATGAAGTGTCAATGATTTCCGATGACGACCGCCGGGGTCACCCGTGTTTAATTTGGAGAGCGATATGGGAGTATGGAAAATCTATGATGAGCATAATCACCTTGCCTGGGCTTTCTGACGCCTTGGGGGCCTCAGTGCGCCTCCCTGATTGATCAGATGACGGGGAAAAAAGAAAAACACAAAGACATCTGCCGTCAAGATGAGATGGCCGGGGCGATTTGCACTCTCCCACCCCCCACCCCCCGAAGACGACTTGACAAATATATCTCCACCCCGTCGTGACAATTATTGTCATAAATTACTTGTCACGTTGTTTTAGCTGTGTGTGTGTGTGTGTGTGTGTGTGTGTGTGTGTGTGTGTGTGTGTGTGTGTGCGTGTGTGCGTGTGTGCGTGCGTGCGTGCGTGCGTGCGTGCGTGCGTGCGTGCGTGCGTGCGTGCGTGCGTGCGTGCGTGCGTGCGTGCGTGCGTGCGTGCGTGCGTGCGTGCGTGCAGTGTGTGGTGTTGGGGGATCATAACACAGTGGGTGTGTAAGATCACTGCTCATTACGTATATTGGGATCGTTTTGATTCATGGCTGTTAATTAGTCCGGAATCTGACGAGTTACAGACACTAATTGCTTGTGGGGTGAGGGGGGTTGTGGTGTGTGTGTGTGTGTGTGTGTGTGTGTGTGGCGGGGGAACTGTTTCAACAACATGTAAAGTGTTGGGGAGTGGGAGTGGCGGGACGATGCGACAGTGGGTTTTTAGGGAGAGGAGAGATTGCAGTCGTTTAGAGCGAGCCGTTGCAACGCCAGGATTAGCATAATAGATAAGCAAAATGGATAGTGCTGACGCAAAGTGAACGCCTCGACTCCATCTATCTTCCTTACCTGACTGGTGCGAGGCCTTCACACACACACACACGCGCGAGTGTGCGTGTGTGTGTCTGTGTGTATAGACACAAACACACAGCATACTGCAGCTGCTTGCTGTAAGTATAACGTATAACTCATTTGCCTGCATGTGTGCCTACATAGTGTACAAACATATGCTCATATACGCACACAAACACACGCGCACGCGGCACACACGCACATAAATACAGCAGAGTTGGGTGTTGGCCAAATTGGCCAATAATCTCAGCTTTGCAGAGAATCTTTGTTTATAGCTTACTGTAGCAGCTTGTTAATGGCAGAAAGATACTGTCTGTATATCTGTCTATCACACCACGTCTCTCTCTCTCTCTCTCTCTCTCTCTCTCTCTCTCTCTCTCTCTCTCTCTCTCTCTCTCTCTCTCTCTCTCTCTCTCTCTATATATATATATATATATATATATATATATATATATATATATATATATATATAGCAACATATTTTTTTCTGAAAACTCGTAGGATTTAGAATATTGTCAGTTGTTCTCCAAAAACTGCAGATGTATAAGCTCACAGCGCGTCACTTAGTGCCGTACTGCAAGCTTGTACAACTGTATTTTTGAAGATTTTACAATACAATACATTTTATAACACAAATCTTAAAAATCCCTGGCACAAAACATGTTCGGATGTGGTTCCGCAGCAAAAAACAGGTCCCCGTAAGGACCCCTGTAACTCTCAGAGTAAGAGGGGTCCTTGAGTTATAGGGGTCCTTGGGGGACGATGGCGCTGGTCTTTAAGGTCATAAATAATTTTCATTTTCCCTTTCACGGTTGTTATCCTGACTCACCATAAGGCTCAGATATGTTGGTTCATGTCTGTACGTACACAGGAAACTGACTGCAAAACTATACACCGCAACTAACAACCACAATATTTATGATACAACTGTGTGTATTTGATTGATGTTTGATAATGACCTTGATGTTGAAACATGTCTTTTCTGAAATATATTATAACAACCTAGTTGACACTTGAGCTAAGCAGGCGAAATATCATGACTCCACTTATCCGTGTATTCCAATAACTCTCAGTAGAAACCATTCCATGAGCTTTATTTAATGCTAAAATGCAAACTATTAGAGGCAAAATCGATAACCTTCCACCCTACTCAATGCGTATCAGTCTGGCCTCAGACATAGCCAGGAGGCCTGATGTATATTTGGACTATATTTTTTCTCTCTGATCGACCTCTCCGAATTTACTTGTAAAGATCCTTGGCACAAAACATTTTCAGATGGGGGGTCCACAGCAAAATACATATCATTTTGGGGGTCCTTGCACGGCAAAGTTTGAGAACTACTGATTTAGAAGGCATCTGTATATTCGCCTGCAGGTCTTAATCAAATCATTGAGAGACGGATCAGAATCTGAACGATCACATGAAACAACACTTTGATGGTGCACTGTGCATGCATGATTGCTCTCACTGGGAAGACAACAGAGAAGACAGAACAACATTAGAGTGTGTGTGTGTGTGTGTGTGTGTGTGTGTGTGTGTGTGTGTGTGTGTGTGTGTGTGTGTGTGTGTGTGTGTGTGTGTGTGTGTGTGTGTGTGTGTGTGTGTGTGTGTGTGTGTGTGTGTGTGTGTGTGTGTGTGTGTGTGTGTGTGTGTCAAGTATCTAAGTGCCTTTGGCTCTGATCATAGACATACCTATGTAGACACCGCATTGGCCACATGGGTCCGTTAATACCATATTATCTTGCTCAGCTTGTTAAAACAAGAAACATGCCTAAGTTTTCTAAATACCTGAGACTACTTTTATTTTATTTTATTACACCTAATAACTTTTGAATTCATATCTCTGCACTACTCACCATCAAACAGAAGAAGAAAAGAGTCTGCAGTAGATGTCAGATCTGCAGATAGCGCTGTAACTAAGGAACTGATACCATCAGCCTTTAATTCAATGAATAAAGCAGGGGATCTCTACACTTAATATAGTCCCTCTGAAATCGATCACCTTACCGATAGCACCACAGGCTTGCTGCGGGTGACACTCCACTCAGTCCCTCCTTTTAAAAAGAAGATAATAAACAAACTCCATGGTATAACTCCCAAACTTAAACTATAAGTGAAAGTCGCTTGAACTTGAAAGGATGATGGCATTCGACCAAACAGGAAGAATATATAAAAGCCTGACAAAACCTGTGTGTGTGTGTGTGTGTGTGTGTGTGTGTGTGTGTGTGTGTGTGTGTGTGTGTGTGTGTGTGTGTGTGTGTGTGTGTGTGTGTGTGTGTGTGTGTGTGTGTGTGTGTGTGTGTGTGTGTGTGTGTGTGTGTGTCTGTAGTGCACATAAGTCGAGAACCGTTCGGCCCACGGACTTCAACTTCGACACACGCGTTCCACATCCTCAAAGGGAGTGCAGGGCCCGGTGTCAAGTCGGTTGGACCCACAGTTGTCCGGAATCGCCACAAAAGGCCTCTGCCCAGGCTCTGGACCTGATCACCCCTATATTTCCATATACATGGAGCTGGCCTGTACTGACACAACACTTCATATTTGGGTATGCCTGACAAATAACTCCATATATGGGCATAAATGGGACACAGACATAATAACTGGGTGGGGCATGCATTTCCAAATTGCATCGTTTCGCTCTAGTTGGAAATAAATACATTTAAACTTACATTAAAAGACAAAATATAACACACATCCTCTGTTTTTTATGCAAAGCCAAACTGTAAAATGTATTTATTTGCGACAAAACAGCACGTTTACAACGTTTTGACCCTTCAGTCTTTTTCAAGTTGATGTTTTTCATGGGTGTTACCAATGACACTAATGAAGGCTCTAAACAGAGTGCTGATATTGTGCATGTTGGCTCTCTGGAAACACTCCAGTGGGTCTCAAAGTGTGGTCCAAATGGTCTCCTCATGGTTCCTAGATGTGTGTGTGTAACTCTGAGAGCGTACAAATGGAACCAAATGGACCCTTACAGGTCCCCATAAGGACCCCTGTAACTCTCAGAGTTATATGGGTCCTTGAGTTATGGGGGTCCTTGGGGGACGATGGCGCTGGTCTTTAAGGTCATAAATAATTTTCATTTTCCCTTTCACGGTTGTTATCCTGACTCACCATAAGGCTCAGTTATTTTGGTTCATGTACGCACGGGAAACTGGAACTGCAAAACTATACACCACAACTAACAACCATAATGTCATAACCATAACTGTTTGTATTTGATTCTGAAATAAAGATTGTAAAATGTAAAGGAAGTCCCTCTGCAATGCCAGAGCCTCCTATTATTATTCATCCTTAATAGGGCAAATCTTATAAGAACAACCTAGTTGACACTTGAGCTAAGCAGACGAAATGGCATGACCACTTATATCCATATATTCCTATAACTCTCAGTAGAAACAATTTCATGAGCTTTATTTAAAGCTAAAATGCAAACTATTAGAGGCAAAATCGATAACCTTCCACCCTACTCAATGCATATCAGTATGGCCTCAGACACAGCCGGGAGGCCTGATGTATATTTGGAATGTCTTTTTTTCTCTCCTAACGACCTCTCCGAATTGACTTGTAAACCAACAACCCTGTCTCCTGGACCTCATTC
>NC_136806.1:28671992-28680866 GCF_951216825.1 Electrona antarctica | reverse complement strand
CCCACCACCCCCACAAAAAATACTTTTCTCACCCAACAGGTCAAAAAGGGTGAAGGGATACAAGATCCTCCCAGCACGCATGCACAAGCAGGCTGAGGAACAGTTTTTTTTAGTCTAGTTTTAGTCGACTAAATATCATAAGATTTTAGTTGACTAAATCTGCAGGATTTTGTTGACAATAAAAGGTATTTGGGCGGCAAGTTGTGAGCTTGTATAGATATATATATGTTATCAGAGGGCAACCACACATAAAATGACGTTTTACTGGATGTCTTCTCTCTAACATTATAGTCTAGTAGACTATAATGTTAGGGAGAAGACAATTTTGTCAATAAATACAAACTAGACTCTAGTTTGTATTTATTGACTAAATTGTCAATATATTTAGTTTTAGTCATCATATATAGCTTCGTTTTTATTCAGTTGTTATTTAGTTTCCGTCATTGAGAAAAGGTAGTCGGCAAAAACAAATCGTCATAGTTTTAGTTGACAAAATCAACACTACATCACAGGTGTGTTTTGGCGCTTCACTGAACACAATTGATTTCTTCTATCAGAATAATAAAAGCGTATCTTAACAGATTAATATAGTGCCTTTAAAGTTATAGCGATCCTAATCGTATCAAGCTCACAAGAGTCTGCAGTGGAAATAAAAACGTTTGAACGAAGCGAATAGTGGGACAGCATTACACTTTAACCTAAAACAAACTGGGCATTGAACTAGCTTTAGCAAGACGCCACACTGTCTGCTGCTAAGTCAAACTAGCAGCTCAATATAGCCTTCATGTAAAGGCTGGTTAGCTCTGACACTAACAAACCTCTTTTTTACACTACTTGAACCCTGTGTACTTAGTCGGCCTCCCAGTTATCTGAGTCCACAAGCATTCCCCTCTACACCAAATCTCTTCTGCGAAAATAGCCAATCTCCAAGCTCACGAGGCATCTTGTGAGCATATACATTGACTATTTTCACCGAACGTCCACCCCCCACGATAGGGACTGCGGTTAATACAGCTTTTATTAGATGCATATTCAGATGACAAAAAAGGGGGAACAAAGCCGGCTGACATCATCTTTTTTTTTATTAATCCCAACGACCAGCCACCCCCCCCCCCCCCCCCTTCAATAGGTCACTCCGTCCTCAAAGGCAAAATAAAGGCTCAGGCATGGAGTTATGAAGTGTCAATGATTTCCGATGACGACCGCCGGGGTCACCCGTGTTTAATTTGGAGAGCGATATGGGAGTATGGAAAATCTATGATGAGCATAATCACCTTGCCTGGGCTTTCTGACGCCTTGGGGGCCTCAGTGCGCCTCCCTGATTGATCAGATGACGGGGAAAAAAGAAAAACACACAGACATCAGCCGTCAAGATGAGATGGCCGGGGCGATTTGCACTCTCCCACCCCCCACCCCCCGAAGACGACTTGACAAATATATCTCCACCCCGTCGTGACAATTATTGTCATCAATTACTTGTCACGTTGTTTTAGCTGTGTGTGTGTGTGTGTGTGTGTGTGTGTGTGTGTGTGTGTGTGCGTGCGTGCGTGCGTGCGTGCGTGCGTGCGTGCGTGCGTGCAGTGTGTGGTGTTGGGGGATCATAACACAGTGGGTGTGTAAGATCACTGCTCATTACGTATATTGGGATCGTTTTGATTCATGGCTGTTAATTAGTCCGGAATCTGACGAGTTACAGACACTAATTGCTTGTGGGGTGAGGGGGGTTGTGGTGTGTGTGTGTGTGTGTGTGTGTGTGTGTGTGTGGGGGGGGGAACTGTTTCAACAACATGTAAAGTGTTGGGGAGTGGGAGTGGCGGGACGATGCGACAGTGGGTTTTTAGGGAGAGGAGAGATTGCAGTCGTTTAGAGCGAGCCGTTGCAACGCCAGGATTAGCATAATAGATAAGCAAAATGGATAGTGCTGACGCAAAGTGAACGCCTCGACTCCATCTATCTTCCTTACCTGACTGGTGCGAGGCCTTCACACACACACACACGCGCGAGTGTGCGTGTGTGTGTCTGTGTGTATAGACACAAACACACAGCATACTGCAGCTGCTTGCTGTAAGTATAACGTATAACTCATTTGCCTGCATGTGTGCCTACATAGTGTACAAACATATGCTCATATACGCACACACGCGCACGCGGCACACACGCACATAAATACAGCAGAGTTGGGTGTTGGCCAAATTGGCCAATAATCTCAGCTTTGCAGAGAATCTTTGTTTATAGCTTACTGTAGCAGCTTGTTAATGGCAGAAAGATACTGTCTGTATATCTGTCTATCACACCACGTCTCTCTCTCTCGCTCTCTCTCTCTCTCTCTCTCTCTCTCTCTCTCTCTCTCTCTCTCTCTCTCTCTCTCTCTCTCTATATATATATATATATATAAATATATATATATATACAGTGGCGTGCACAGACATTTAGAGGGGAAGGTGCTCAAGTTAAAAAAGGGCACCTTGTGCAGCGCGTGGAACCGGCCGGTTGCCTTAATCTATTTTGGGCGGGAACCCCTTTTGGTGTTAGCATTATGTTATGCTTTAGCTATTGAAAAATAGCAGATCTACAAGCTACAGTACTTTCCTTTTTTTTTTTTTTTCAAAAGGGCACATTGCCAAAAGGGCAGGGGCTGCTCTAGCACCCCCTAGTGTCTATCTGTGCACGCCACTGTATATATATATATATATATATATATATAGCAACATATTTTTTCTGAAAACTCGTAGGATTTAGAATATTGTCAGTTGTTCTCCAAAAACTGCAGATGTATAAGCTCACAGCGCGTCACTTAGTGCCGTACTGCAAGCTTGTACAACTGTATTTTTGAAGATTTTACAATACAATACATTTTATAACACAAATCTTAAAAATCCCTGGCACAAAACATGTTCGGATGGGGTTCCGCAGCAAAAAACAGGTCCCCGTAAGGACCCCTGTAACTCTCAGAGTAAGAGGGGTCCTTGAGTTATAGGGGTCCTTGGGGGACGATGGCGCTGGTCTTTAAGGTCATAAATAATTTTCATTTTCCCTTTCACGGTTGTTATCCTGACTCACCATAAGGCTCAGATATGTTGGTTCATGTCTGTACGTACACAGGAAACTGACTGCAAAACTATACACCGCAACTAACAACCACAATATTTATGATACAACTGTGTGTATTTGATTGATGTTTGATAATGACCTTGATGTTGAAACCTATGTCTTTTCTGAAATATATTATAACAACCTAGTTGACACTTGAGCTAAGCAGGCGAAATATCATGACTCCACTTATCCGTGTATTCCAATAACTCTCAGTAGAAACCATTCCATGAGCTTTATTTAATGCTAAAATGCAAACTATTAGAGGCAAAATCGATAACCTTCCACCCTACTCAATGCGTATCAGTCTGGCCTCAGACATAGCCAGGAGGCCTGATGTATATTTGGACTATATTTTTTCTCTCTGATCGACCTCTCCGAATTTACTTGTAAAGATCCTTGGCACAAAACATTTTCAGATGGGGGGTCCACAGCAAAATACATATCATTTTGGGGGTCCTTGCACGGCAAAGTTTGAGAACTACTGATTTAGAAGGCATCTGTATATTCGCCTGCAGGTCTTAATCAAATCATTGAGAGACGGATCAGAATCTGAACGATCACATGAAACAACACTTTGATGGTGCACTGTGCATGCATGATTGCTCTCACTGGGAAGACAACAGAGAAGACACAACAACATTAGAGTGTGTGTGTGTGTGTGTGTGTGTGTGTGTGTGTGTGTGTGTGTGTGTGTGTGTGTGTGCGCTCAGTGTCTTAAGTATCTAAGTGCCTTTGGCTCTGATCATAGACATACCTATGTAGACACCGCATTGGCCACATGGGTCCGTTAATACCATATTATCTTGCTCAGCTTGCTAAAACAAGAAACATGCCTAAGTTTTATAAATACCTGAGACTACTTTTATTTTATTTTATTATACCTAATAACTTTTGAATTCATATCTCTGCACTACTCACCATCAAACAGAAGAAGAAAAAAGTCTGCAGTAGATGTCAGATCTGCAGATAGCGCTGTAACTAAGGAACTGATACCATCAGCCTTTAATTCAATGAATAAAGCAGGGGATCTCTACACTTAATATAGTCCCTCTGAAATCGATCACCTTACCGATAGCACCACAGGCTTGCTGCGGGTGACACTCCACTCAGTCCCTCCTTTTAAAAAGAAGATAATAAACAAACTCCATGGTATAACTCCCAAACTTGAAAACTATAAGTGAAAGTCGCTTGAACTTGAAAGGATGATGGCATTCGACCAAACAGGAAGAATATATAAAAGCCTGACAAAACCTGTGTGTGTGTGTGTGTGTGTGTGTGTGTGTGTGTGTGTGTGTGTGTGTGTGTGTGTGTGTGTGTGTGTGTGTGTGTGTGTGTGTGTGTGTGTGTGTGTGTGTGTGTGTGTGTGTGTGTGTGTGTGTGTGTGTGTGTGTGTGTGTGTGTGTGTGTCTGTCTGTAGTGCACATAACTCGACACACGCGTTCCACATCCTCAAAGGGAGTGCAGGGCCCGGTGTCAAGTCGGTTGGACCCACAGTTGTCCGGAATCGCCACAAAAGGCCTCTGCCCAGGCTCTGGACCTGATCACCCCTATATTTCCATATACATGGAGCTGGCCTGTACTGACACAACACTTCATATTTGGGTATGCCTGACAAATAACTCCATATATGGGCATACAAGGGACACAGACATAATAACTGGGTGGGGCATGCATTTCCAAATTGCATCGTTTCGCTCTAGTTGGAAATAAATACATTTAAACTTACATTCAAAGACAAAATATAACACACATCCTCTGTTTTTTATGCAAAGCCAAACTGTAAAATGTATTTATTTGCGACAAAACAGCACGTTTACAACGTTTTGACCCTTCAGTCTTTTTCAAGTTGATGTTTTTCATGGGTGTTACCAATGACACTAATGAAGGCTCTAAACAGAGTGCTGATATTGTGCATGTTGGCTCTCTGGAAACACTCCAGTGGGTCTCAAAGTGTGGTCCAAATGGTCTCCTCATGGTTCCTAGATGTGTGTGTGTAACTCTGAGAGCGTACAAATGGAACCAAATGGACCCTTACAGGTCCCCATAAGGACCCCTGTAACTCTCAGAGTTATATGGGTCCTTGAGTTATGGGGGTCCTTGGGGGACGATGGCGCTGGTCTTTAAGGTCATAAATCATTTTCATTTTCCCTTTCACGGTTGTTATCCTGACTCACCATAAGGCTCAGTTATTTTGGTTCATGTACGCACGGGAAACTGGAACTGCAAAACTATACACCACAACTAACAACCATAATGTCATAACCATAACTGTTTGTATTTGATTCTGAAATAAAGATTGTAAAATGTAAAGGAAGTCCCTCTGCAATGCCAGAGCCTCCTATTATTATTCATCCTTAATAGGGCAAATATAAGAACAACCTAGTTGACACTTGAGCTAAGCAGACGAAATGGCATGACCACTTATATCCATATATTCCTATAACTCAGTAGAAACAATTTCATGAGCTTTATTTAAAGCTAAAATGCAAACTATTAGAGGCAAAATCAATAACCTTCCACCCTACTCAATGCATATCAGTATGGCCTCAGACACAGCCGGGAGGCCTGATGTATATTTGGAATGTCTTTTTTTCTCTCCTAACGACCTCTCCGAATTGACTTGTAAACCAACAACCCTGTCTCCTGGACCTCATTCCATCTAGACTACTCTGAAAAACGTATGTTGCTAAATCAGTAGTTCTCAAACATTGTCATGTCAATGACCCCCAAAATGTATTTAGTCGCGGAGCCCCATCTAAAAATATTTCGTTCCAGGAATGCCCAGAAGCAAAGACTGAGAAATGTTCTTTAATATATTCAAAGATTTTCACAAATTGTCCGAAATTTAAAAAAAATACCAGCTCTAGAAGCTCGTAGTGCATAGTGCCAAAAAAGGCTACAAACCGCTAAAATTGTGCGTGCACAGATGACGCATGGCGTGCGTGCATGCGTCATGCATGTGTCCTTTTGTGGGCTTTGAGCACCACCTCCCTCAGTGCTCTCTGCACTGAGGGATTTTCAAATGTGTTACAGCCACCCCTACTATAGTTTTGTATGTTAAGTTACTTGTTTAATATTTAGCAAGTTATTTTATTATGCATTATTATGGCATTGCGTTGTGTTGCGTTCTGTATTCCTTCAGTAAGGTTTAGAGTTGGAGTGTTAAGGCCAGGTCTTAGTTGTCTCCACCAGGCCGAAGGCATGGGGAGAGAGTATGTTTTGCACTCCGTCCGTGTGTGTGTGTCCGTCCGTCCTTCCGTCCGTCCGTTACCAGCTAATCTCCGCCACCGTTAACCCGGTCGATGCCAAACTTTGCACACACACTCCCTGGATGCCAACGATGAACCTCTGCCCCACATTTTCCAGAACGGCCTGTTATAGCGGGTGGCAGAGGGGGGGAAGGATAGAAACAGTTGTGTGTCATCGGCATAGCAGTGATAGGATATATTGTGAGCAGAGATGATAGTGCCAAGGGATTATTAACTGTGTTGCTTATTGAGTAGTATGCTTACTCTTCTCATTCATTGAAGTCGCTCTGAATAAGTGTGTCTGATAAATGTCTAAATTGTATAGGCTGTATCATCATTTGCACAAATCAGTTGCGAGATAGCAATATATAACTAGAACTGCACTCTGTCGAGTGCCAACAAGTTGAAATTTGAAGTTGAAATGAAATACTAAAACAACAAATAAACCTTTAAAGAAACGTATTATATAACCTGCTTTTGATGGTGACGTAATTACGATATGTTTCAATATTGGTTGGGTAACAGGTAACGTATGTATGTAAGTTGAAAGTACTATACTGTGGTCGGCTGGCGTATGTTGATCACTTGACACTCATTCATCGACTGGAGAGGGTTGTGGGCATCTCTGGTGTTGCCCTCCAGTGGTTTAAATCATATCTGAGTGACAGACTTTTTTCTGTTGGCATAGGTGAACTCACCTCCTCTCTCGCCCCGTTACAGTCAGGGGTCCCCCAGGGATCAATCTTAGGACCTATCTTATTCTCCCTCTACCTGCTTCCCCTAGGAGAGATCATCCGTAAATACAACATTAATTTTCATTTCTACGCCGACGACACACAGCTCTATCTTCCCATTGATCCCAACAATAAAGACAACCTAGCCACCAAGTGCCTTGCGGACATCAAAAGCTGGATGTTAGCAAACTTCCAGCTTAATGACTCAAAATCTGAGGTGCTAGTATTTGGCCCCCCTCTCGCCAGAGCCCAAATAGAAAATGACCTTGGCCCCTTAACCGTAAATCTCAGGCCCACTGTTAAGAATCTAGGTGTCACTTTTGATCCTGACCTCAACTTCGAACACCACATTAAGAAAGTCACTCAATCATCATTTTACCATTTAAGAAACATCGCCAAAATAAAATAATTTCTATCCCCCTCTGACTTGACAAAAGTCATTCACGCATTCATATTCTCACGCTTAGACTACTGTAACTCTCTGTATACCTGCCTCACTAAAAAAATCTATTAATCGTCTCCAACTAGTACAGAATGCTGCTGCTCGTCTGCTAACTGGCTCCAGGAAATATGACCATATCACCCCCGTTCTAGCGTCCCTGCACTGGCTCCCAATTTCCTTCAGAATCAATTTCAAACTCCTTCTCACCATATTCAAGGCCAGGTCCGGTCTCGCTCCACCCTACATCGCCGATCTTATCTCCCCCTATGTCCCAACCCGCTCCCTGAGATCCTCATCCAATGACCTTCTTAACCCTCAAATTTGTCGGCTAAAGTCTAAAGGAGACCAGGCTTTCAGCACCATAGCGCCAATACTTTGGAACACACTGCCCCTACATATCAAGCGTGCTGAATCAGTGTCCTCTTTTAAATCCCTTTTAAAAACTCACTTTTATAGATTAGCTTTCACTCCCAATCAAATATTTTAGTATATATATTTTTCCTAATTTTTGTTTTATTTTGAAATGTCTTCTGCTGTATATTTGATTTGTTGTTGTAAAGCACTTTGTAATGAAAATTTGAAAAGGTGCTATATAAATAAAGTTTTATTATTATTATTATTATTATGTATGTACGGCATGCGTGGTATACTGGATGTTGATGGTGACGTAATTAAGATATGTTTCAATGTCGGGTTATAACTGGCTGTCGATGGTGACGTAATTAGGATATGTTTCAATGTCGGGTGGATAAAAGGTAATGTTTGTATGTATACATGTATGTAATCTGAAACCTATCTTAATTACATCACCATCAAAAGCCAGTTATAACCCGACATTGAAACATATCTTAATTACGTCACCATCAACATCCAGTATACCTACCACGCATACCATACGTACAATCATACATAAGTCCAGCCGACCACAATACTTGCACACTCTGCTTGTGCAAGTAATAACGAGGCAGGTATTGTACATAATACACACAGAAAAATGAAGACAAGTTGCCAACTGGAACTGAAACTGGAACTTCAGAGTGATGCCATTTGTTGGGCTCCAGAGAGAACAAAATTCCAAGGTTCTTCAGAGTGCTGTTTATTTTAAATGTTCTATAAAGAACAGTTAACCACATCGACCAGAGTCTCCAAGTCGTTTCTACTTGGTCCGCTACTTCCTTTCCCTCTACACCAAATCTCTTTGTTGAAAGCTGCCGATCTACTATGTTGAGATATTGTGCATCTGCTAATTTCTCCAAATGTTAGCCTATTAAGACAATGCCAGCATTGGGATGCTTGGGTTTAAGACAAGTGCATGGGATCTCAAAGGACGGTCCAAAAATGGAACCAATTGTGGTTC
>NC_136806.1:28629492-28666992 GCF_951216825.1 Electrona antarctica | reverse complement strand
AAAAATACATGATTAAAATGAGTTTATGACAAACACAATCAAAATCTGAGAGAAACAGAAAAACTGTACTGACGCTATTGGAAACAGTAGCACTAGTACTAAGGGAAGTCAAAATGGTGCTCTAAAATTGGTCAATAATTTCCTTTTAACAACAGAGAAACATACAGTACTGTAGCCTACATAAAGGCCAATAAAGAGACATTGTGTACTGTAGTATTTTCATGAAAAAATACAGCACATTTATTGTAAGAGAAATGGATAGGCTAAAGCTGTTGGGAAGAAATCCACCTAACTCTGAGTCCCCCCCCAATTTAAAATGAAACTTCTATGACAGTGCTGACATAATGAAGTGACATTATTCTGGTAGTGTGTCAGCCCTTCGGTCGCCCGTCGCCTTAAGGCGTCTTACTGGTGATACAATGTAACCTAATACACAAACGGGGTGGTTGGATTTGGTCTCCCTGCTCTTATTTCTAGACATGTAGATCCTGTGTCTCGGTTGGACACAACCTTTTGATATGATCCTGTTTGTGGTTTGACACAAATATTGACGTGAAGGTCCAAATTAAATTTCTCCCCAGAGCAATTGTCTATTAGCTCAGTGGTAAGAATGCCAGCACTTGCCTCTGCTTTTGATATCCCCCTCTCTGATTATTATTGTTTTTATGGCCGGTGGATATATGTTTTATCCCTGTTTCTGGTCAGACTAAATACTATGCATTTCCTTTTGGGAATATATCACAATTTAAAAATTGAATTAAATTAAAAAAATCACACCCGTGTGAACTGAGTGGTGTAAGGTCTTATATAGACTGATCAGCTGTGGTCTGACGTAATGTCTGACGTAATGAAATCACACCCGTGTGAACTGGGTGACCATAGCAACTAGGCATGTCCCGATACCGATACTTGTATCGGAATGCCCTCCGATATGCCCTTATTTGGTCATATCGGAATCGGCAAGTACGCCCCGCACCAATCCGATACCACATTTTATTTAATCACGTAATGCGCGCAGCACGGTGAGACGGGGCCGCCGGTATTGAAAACGCGCATCTCCAGCCGTAGGTGTGAACGCCTTTGCCGACGTGCGAATGGGGGACAATTTAAAACAAAGGCGGCTTGCTGTAGTTTGCGACTAACATAAATTTGCATGCACAAGGGCTGCCAAGTAGACTATCTTTTGTTGTTTTTCTTTCTCCCCCTCTCTTCGAAGTTAGACTGGACAAATAAACTCTAAACTGACTGGGCCATGGTGGTCTGACGCTCATGGTAACTTGCGCCGTGGGTGGAACGGGTGGAAAAGTTTGGTTACATTTTAATGCATCTGTCAATAATGCATTGTATTAAACCCAAATGCGATACCTTTGCATCATGTCTGCACCGAGTCGAAACAACACGGGAGCCGTCAGCTGCTAGCCTGGCGCGGCCAGACTCATAGCGAGGATTCACTGACGCTTCCTCCCCGCATATGATATATATTTGCGGGGAGGAGTAATAGTTAGTTATAATATCTCCCGCAGATCGATTGAATAGTCTCACATAATACGTGACGTATTCCAATGTGCATCAGTGCATGCAACTTCTCAATCTATCGTTGCTGAAAAGGCAGAGCTACAAGCTCACAACGCAGTGCAACCAGACGCGGTGTGAGCTTGTAGACTGGCTATTTTTGGTGCGTGACACCAACGTACGATGATGTATACATTACGCATTTAAAGTGACGGTACACATTAACAGTTCCCTCTGTCTTTTAGAAAGGTAATGCCCTAGTAAAATGTAGTGCAAAGGGATGCCTTGGTTGGTTAAAATATAATAAGCATATATATAATATGCATAGTGTGTGTGTGTGTGTGTGTGTGTGTGTGTGTGTGTGTGTGTGTGTGTGTGTGTGTGTGTGTGTGTGTGTGTGTGTGTGTGTGTGTGTGTGTGTGTGTGTGTGTGTGTGTGTGTGTGTGTGTGTGTGTGTGTGTGTGTGTGTGTGTGTGTGTGTGTGTGTGTGTGTGTGTGTGCTTGCATGCAAAGTGGAACATCACCAGGGCTAAACTTCACGTTATTCTACGTGATAACGCAACCAACATGAGTACATGTACTTTACACTTTTAAAAAAAAAGCACTGGTATCGGTATCGGTATCGGCTAACACATAAATTGTTGGATCGGAATCGGATCGGAAACGAAAAAAGGGTATCGGGACATCCCTAATAGCAACCATGCTCATTTTTTTTGGTACGGACAGACAGACAGACAGACACGTAAACTAACAAAGCCAGTTGTAGGAGTGGTTTACACCACTCAAAAATGTGTGAATTAAAACATATGTATTGATGAAGCTTTGAAATAGGACTGATTGTAAAAGGCTAGATGAATCTCACAATTTGGGCACTTGTGTGAGCAGGGGTCAAAGCCCAAGTAAAAATTCCCTTGTGTGAAGTTTACATTGATTTTGGGCAGATCTGACAAAACTTGTATTATTATTGTTTCATTCAAAAATACAATAATAAATAGGCCTATCAGATCTAGAAGCTCAGAATTGTGTTGAGGTTGTATATTGGATATGTTATCTATGTGTCATACAGTGTAGAGCTTTAAGCCTCATTATGCATTGTTTTTGTTTTGAATAAAATTTAATTTTGCCAATCTGTATGGTCGAGTTAGAGTATGTTGATACAATATTGCTCTTCTATTGAGACATTTAGATCGTGTTAAAGGTCATGTCTCACGTAGACATGGGATCTGACACAAATTTTGACCTGATCCTTTCAAGCCTAATATCCTCTATTACCTCAATGGTAAAAATGTGAACACTTGAGCAGGAAACCGGGTTCAAATCTGGGGTAGAAGAGGAAAGTGAAATCGTGCTGCTGGTTCTGAAAATGTCCCCGTTTTATTTATTTATTTAGTTTTACTTATTTTTTACAAATCGAACTGTGGCCACCACAATTTAAAAAGCTACAGTAAGTACATATAAATTTGATTATACCACCCGGTCGTTACCAGATATTATCCATTTCAGCCCAGCCGGAGGCAAGTTGGAAAAAGTTTTGGGACGTTCACAAACTCATAACAGCATTTATCCCGAGTTCCCCAGCTCCCATCCCATTTGCTGAGCGTTCCAATATCTCACCGACTGCTGTGGAAAAAGAGAAAAATAAATAAATACATCTTAAACCCTGGCAATTCAATTTGAAAATCAATATTTTGCAAGTGTGACAGTTTTCTCTAACTGATCAATATCTTTATTTGACTATGCAGAAGTGTCTGAAAAGCACAAAGTGAAATAAAAAGAGAGATGTTGTTCTGTGTGTCTCGCATTTACTCAGCGCTCTGGCCTTCAGACTGTTCTGCCAAAGCCCCACAGTCACATTTAAAATCAAGGTGACACATTTATGATTGATTTTGATTTGGCTGGGTGCTGTGTTCAGTGTGTTGCACGCCAGAAAATAGCAGATGTACAAGCTCACATCAAAAGAGTATTGGCACACGTATGTAAAAAAAAAAGTGAGTTGTACTGTACTGTACTGTACTGTACTGTACTGTACTGTACTGTACTGTACTGTACTGTACTGTACTGTACTGTACTGTACTGTACTGTACTGTACTGTACTGTACTGTACAAGCCCTCCTCCCTGGCCTGTCTGTGTGTTAGGCTGTGCGACAGTGACACTTGGTGGTGAACAAACGCTATAACGCTATTTTCGTGCTCGGACACAGCCAGGGACAGACCCAGAGACACAGCCACACACATAGCTGTCTATAGGAGTGGTTGCACCACTCAAAAATAGTAGAAGAGTGTGCTCCTATGCAGAGTGCAGATCTCCACCAGGACATGTTGCTTTTCAAGGGCTTTGTCAGTCCTGGGGTGCAGCCGATTAATAGATAAACCTTGATTTAAACCAGGTTAAGGCTTAATCCTTGGTGCAAACGGCCCTTAAAGACTAAACAATTTCAGATGACTGAATTAGGGCTAAAACGATGGTGTGTTATTCAAAAGACTGTTGTCAAAATGAACACTGGATCAAGGTCATGTAGGCTACTTATTTTTGTCAATTGATACTACAATTAAAACAAGACATGTTTCATATTACAACTATAGATCTCTCTGTATTGCACATTCAAACCATCCATCCATGATTCTTCAACTGCTTATCCGTAGTCGGGTCGTGGGGGCAACAGCTCCACCAGAGAGCTCCAGACTTCCCTCTCTAGAGCAACATTAGTGACTTCCTCCTGGGGGATCCCGAGACGTTCCAAGGCCAGTGAGTCGATGTGTTTCCCCCAACTGCGCATTGGTCTGCCCCGGGGTCTGCAGTGGGACGTGCCTAGGGAGATGCCCGAGAGGTATCCTAACCAGATGCCCGAACCACCTAAGCTGGCTCCTTTCCAGGCGAAGAAGCAGCGACTCTACTCCGAGTCTCTCTCACATGACTGAACTTCTCACCCTATCTCTAAGGGAGATGCCAGCCGCCATTTGACAATAGTCGATCTGACACATTGTGACCTTGTAGATCAGCTATTTAAAATATATAAAATAAAAAATCTTGGGAGGAAAAAATTATGGACTACATTTGAAACACAAATCTTGTATATGACACAAAATGACTTCTTACTTTGGGAGTCCTTCACATGAAAAGGTTTGAGAACCACTTCTCTACATACAACACTGCCATCACAGGAGTTCTAGTTCTTAGGATTTTGGGTGCAGTTGAGGATGGATTGTTTGCTGTACAAAACAAACTGTAATGTCAAAGAAACACGATTGTAAAGAGATAGAAATGCTCCTCTATATGGACAGGCTTTAGTCGAGCGTGTGGCTTCTCACTGAACTGAGAGATTGGTGATGAAAACATTAAAGAGCAAACTGTTGGTGCACAAAGGATCATCTCAGACTTTGTCAGCTGTGCTGGAGGTGTCACTATAACATTGTGATGACAACACAACTTCTTGTTGCGTCATCTTCAAGGCAGAGATGCAGGCATTTGTGGATAAATTACATCAGTTATACTTATAAATGACATTAGTCATCTACAGTGAGATATACATACTACATGATGTAGTATGACTTATGTATACAAACATAAATTTTGGTGGGTACCTTGGCCTACTATCACTAGTGGTCACAATGAATCTGGTGCTGACCTGTTCCCGAGGTTAGCTCTGGACACATATGCGCGCGTACACTTTTTTGTGTGTGTTGGAACAGTGGGATCAATATATAAGTTTATATATTTAAACTGCTGTTTGTGTCATGATTAGTACATTCACGTACATTCAAGTATCAAACTGTGTGAAAGAGGCATCACCAATTTAAGAGTTTGATGTGAAATACAGTATGTGTTTCTTCAGAGGCTATTCTCTGCCAATGAACCCTCTGATGGAAAAACACAAACACTTAATATCTCAGTCAAATACCACAAGGAAGGCTGACAAAGAGAACCAAAATGAAGTTGAACAAAGTCTGGAAGAAACTGGATTTGAGGTTACATTAAATTAAAAATAAAATCGAATTATAGGTGACCATTAATTGCACAGTGGCCTGATGATATAAGGCCTGCAGAGTGGGGAACAACTATTGAAAAGTTAAGGACTGCCTCCTGAGAGAAAAATAAAAATGTGTGACATGCAGCAATATGCATTGACTCGACAGTTGCAAATCAAAGCCTTACCAAAGCCTAACCGTATTGCAAGGCCTGAAGACACTGCCATGGGCTGCCTCCTGGCATTATTCAAAACATTTTTTTTGAAAGACTTTGTTCTTGTAACTAAATATTGCATGCTTTTTGGTGTTGGTTTTCTCTTTGATGCAAAGTGTTTTTTTAATTACTTCAAAGTTTATTGAAAAAGGAAAGTGTACGGTCATGTAACAATTAGTTGTTAATAATAATAATAATAATAATTATTATTATTACTATTACTATTACTATTACTATTACTATTACTATTACTACTATTATTATTATTATTATTGTTAATAATAATAATAATAAAAACACTGACATCCTTGACCAACATGCATGGATTTCCATTAAAGCCTGCTTGAGTTTTATTTTATGTATTTATTTGATTACCTTGTTTCTTGTATACGTTCAAAGATTCCCAGCTTTGATACTTAAAGGGGCATTCCACTCATTTTCAACATTTTACTATGTCATTAATTTACCTTAGAACTGTTGTGTGGAAATAATAAAAAAAAGTCCCCCCATTCTGTGTTTCCTAGAACTGTAGGTCTGAAAAAAATCATTAACATGGTGAAACACATCTTGATGATGTCATCAAGATGTGTTTAAAGGTATAGGCTACATTTGGACCCCTGGTGTGGTCTACTGTGTATAACAGCTGGAGAGGCTTCACAGAGGAAAAAGTCTCTCAGCCCAGGACATGGCAGCTTATTCCTTTACATATATTTGTGATCGTCATCATATTGAACTGTATTGTATTGTATTGAACTCATTGTATTATTTTCACTGTGAGGTTAATGTATATAGGTTTATTTGGCATATAGTAACTGTTATAAGTTGTCCATGTACAGCACATCTAAGTCTGTGTACTTGAACTTGAGATACAGTGTACTTGATATGTATTGTGTACTGCCTGTACTGTAGCATACTTTATAGATAGGCTACGAGAGACATGTCAGTATGGTCAGCCTTGCTGCATTAGTCATTATCATGTCACGTTTCTATGTCTCATATCTTGTTGTCACACGTCATTATGATCCAGCACTATTTATGTTACTGTTTGTGTAATAAACTTTGTGAACCTTTAGCGTGACACTGTTTCGTGTCGCGTTATTGTTCTCCCGGGCCCGCCACCACAGTCGCCGTACCAAAGGAATACTTCAACCGGATTATCACACACCACCCAGTCTGCACACACTACCAGTCTGTCAGAACCAGACAAGGGTCCAGTTTAGAGATTACAACAGTAACAAGGACTTAATCTTCCTTAGTCTTTCATTTGTTATTCATGATATATAGGTATAGCCTCCTCCCTAATGACCCAGGAATGTGACACAGATTGGTTGTATGACTAGCCCATGCCATGTGACATTGTGACTTGAGATGTTTTGCCACATAACCTGAAGAGTCCTATATAATACAAATTTCGGCACTTTGGCTATTTGCCATATTAGATTATTCTGCCGTGGACCGGCACCACTAGAACTCTAGAAGGACTGGTGTGAGCATCCTTCCGCAGCTGGAGAATAAGTAGGTGGAGAGACCGCTTTTTCATAGCTTTATTTAATATTATTTCACATGGCGACAAAAGTGACAGGACAGTTCATCAACATACCACTGCAGCACTCAGCCAAGTTGAACTCTTTTCTTAAAACTCTTTAAACTAAAAGTTTACTCTGTGGTGTTTCAGACTTTCAGTACACATCTGAGTGCTGCGCACATTATTAACGGTAAACCTCGGCAGTTTGAGTAAACAACAGGTAAAACGGGATGATTCCTCCTCCATTGTTGCAGTCCAGTCACTCCAGTGTGTCTGCAGTCCACTCGTCTCGGTCGGACTGAAGGACCTTTTCTCTGTAAAGTCGCGGTCTCTCCGCCAACTTCTTCTCCAGCTGTTAAACAGCAGTGTAACAACTAGAAGGACTGTTCCAGCTTTCACCACTACGTCTCGCAGCTTCAATATTGGCAAGCCTTTCTGGGGGCTTGCCCTTCAGCAACCAAAGGGCTCCAGAGTCCAGAGCACACCACAGCACTCCTCAGCACATGGTCTTTGGCTATATAGAAGTGTATATTTGTACGTCTCTAAATGTTTTGATGAATTGAATAAGGTGGACCCTCTTGTAAACAAGTGTAATGCTTTATTGGGTCGTCCACTCACAGTTAACAGTCTTTGTATTGAGTTGTGCTGGAAATGTACTGTAATGCTGCAAACTGTTAATAAATATTTCAATCAATCAATCAATCAATCAATCAATCAATCAGTCAATCAATCAATCAACCTGTCACTAACTCTGCCTTCTCCTCTCTTCTCCTCTCCAGTGATTCCGGGTCTCGAGCAGCCTAGAGTCCTCACCCCTCTTAAGGCCTCTACATAGTCCGTTTTGTTCCTTGCGTGGGGGAGTCAAACGGACACAAAAAACGCAAGGTTATTTTATACATGCATACTCCCTTGCGTTGCTTGCGTTGTCTTGCCTTTTCTTGCGTCGGATTTACCAACAGCTTGCTGTTAATAAATACGCCCGGGTGGGCTTTAAACCTCCATTTGCTTCTTCCTTGCAGAAGTTGCAGTGTGCTTGCTTGGGTCACACACAATCGAGTCGAGATATACCAGATTTGACATGTTAGTAATTGAACACGGCCCCCCATTTTATACCATTATTTAAACTAGATCTGTCACCCTAGTCTACACTGTAAAGTCAATTTAACCCAGACAGTGTGCAAATGGAACGAGGTGGACTCATTTGCACACTTGGAGTTGCAGACCTCATTAGGGTCCATGTGGGCCGCTGGTGGACCACAGACCCAACGTTGAGACTAGTGTTTTACTGTAAACATTGGCTATATTTTCCCCTCCCTTCACCATTTCTTTAACTGCCCCCCCTTCAGCACTTCATGCTGGCACTGGGCCTGCCTGGGCTGTCCTCATCAAATCAAGAAATTAAATAAATAAATCATTACGAGGCAAGCTGTGTGCATGCCCTTGGGCCTTGGAATTTATATTATTGGTTCTAAGAACGAAGGAGAGAAATACGAGTTACATTTTTATTGAAGTATTTGTGTTTTCAGCCGACCAAATTGCAGTGAATCATTACAGCTCCTCAGAGAATGTCCAAATGCTCTGTAAAAAGTGCGGCACAGCATCACATTTAACTGCCAGGGTTTTCATTGGACTTTGGGGTGGATTTATGTAACCAAAAAGGGCTCGTTGAACATTGTTGAAATGTATTAAATGTAATCTACCTGGGAGATTTACGTTCCCTAATAGTTTTGCTTTTTCTCCCCAATTTAGTCGTTAAAGTATTTCCTCCCCACACCCATGTCTGTGTGTTGTCACTGCTGTTGTATCCTATTGGCTCACCTGCCAGTGAGGAGCCCCCACCGGGAGGACGGAGAGCTTCCGTCGTACTCGTAATCTGTGCTGTGGCACCCTGCCAATGAGACAAAAATGTGCTGGCTCTCGGGTGGCGCAGAGGTAAAGTACATGCCCACCAACGCGGAGGTTGTGGCTTTGAAAGAGGGGGTCTGTAACTCTGAAATTTTACAAATGGAACCACAATGGATCCGCACGGGTCCATTTGGTTCCATTTGGAAAACAATTCCTTTCGGAAACCAATCAATGTGTACACAATGAGGTTGTGAATAAACAACATTATTTAACTTGTGGGCTCCGTATAGAATGCCTAGATAGTGATGCCCATGATGCCATGATGCAAGCGGGTAAGTCCAGTGGTGAACAAAGTACTTGAGTAAAAGTATAGATATACTCCTGGTCAAATATATTACTCAACTCAAAGTGAAAGTTGCTCTGTCAAAAGTACTGAAGTATTTGTTTTTACGTACATCTTCAAACGTATATGCTAAGTTGCAACTACCGGTAGATGTATCTTTACTTTACGTGATTATTTCCAATTTTCAATACTTCTACTGCATTACATCTGAGAGGCAAATATTGTACTTTTCTCTACAACAATTAAACTTTAATTGTTATTAATTAACAATTGTTAATTAATTGTTATTAGTTATTTAGTAGATTTTTTATTATTATTACAAAACATACATTAACCACTTTAGCCCTTTATGGCCTACCTATGAAAATAGAGCTCTGATCTACAAGCTCACAACATGTCACTTTGTATCACGTTGTGAGCTTGTAAATAAAGATTTGTTAATGCATTATATATTTGAAAAATGTTGAAATTTGGCATTCTGCATAATCAGTACTATTTATTTTGTTACTTTAAGCAAATGTTGATGCCAATTACTTGTGTACATTTACTCAAGTACAATTTGAATACCATACTTTTACTTGTAACAGCTAAGAGTATTGTTTTTTATTAATACAATTTAATTTTGTCAAATCTGTGTGGTAGAGTTTGTTAATACAATATCATTTTTATAATTGGGGTGGTTGTATTCTGTTTATATTGTGTCAAAGTTCATGTCTCACCTACTGTAGACACTGGTCGATATGACAGGAATTTTGTCATGATAGTCAAGATTCCATTTATCCCTGAGCAAGCAGGCAAGAAATGTCAGCACTTGCAGGAAGGGTAGAAGAGGAAAGTGACATGGTGCAGCTTCAAGTTATAAAAATGTGAATATTTCTTCCACCACTTATATTAGTATAACATTGGCCAAGCGCTAGTGCCCTGTTGTTTTTACACATCTGCACATCTGCTCTTCATAGCCGATCAGAAACAGACACGTGCATATCCTGACTGCAACGTGCACATCCTGCCAAGTGCAATGCTCCTGCATGGTCAATTCGTGAGAGATTATGTCAACAACAAAACATCTGGATAGCTGTCGTTAGCAACACATGGTGATAATTCTGTCGTGCCAATTAAAAATGCATGGCATGGCGTTGCATCGCATGCTGCTCTATTATCCATGTCAGTTTAGGTTGTCAATTATGCTAGCATGGCAGGATTGACAGCGATAATTTCAGCCGCCATGGTGCTGTATTGTCTATAAATAAAATATATAATATAAATATGGAGTAGGTCTGTAACTCAGCCATTCACTTCCTGGAAATGTAGCATGCAAGCATCGAGGCAGTTGGTCTCGCATTAATAAAAAATAAAAATAAGCAATGAATCTTTTTTTGGGGCCAAACCTGTCTACCGGTGATGTCACTGGTAGGTGGGTTTCGGAACGTCCTACAGCCGCTCTCTGAGACAGAGTGAGAAGACAAAAACGGTATCATATTAAAATGAGCGTCATTAGTGTGAACCAAACATGTTGAAAATGGGTGAAGTGGTCCTTTAATTAGAGTAGTCAAGTTAAAGTACTTAGTTACTGCATGCCACTGCTCAAAAGTATCTGACAAATGAAAGTATTTGAATCACTAATAAGCTGATTTCTGTTGTTTTGCCATTTAATAATCATTGGCTGTAAACTCAAATATTTTAATTGTCTGACAAGATGCATTTATATATATTATATGTTTTATATGAACTGACAGATGCAGTTTTAATTCTAGCATTTTTGTATTCTCTAGCATTTTTGTTTTATTCTTATTATTTAATGTTGATTAACAGGTAATTTATCATCTCTCTTCGTTTCTTAATGTGCTTCTTTTAATGGTCTGTCTGACTGAATATATTCATAATTATAACAACTAGCTGGCATTTTGGCATTCTCTACTATTATTAATATTTTCCTTTATTCTTTACGTTGATTAGAAGGTTGTAGTTATCATCTTTGGTCCTTTGTTAATGTGCTTTGTACAGCATTTTAAATTTGGGAGTTGGTGTACCTAATTAATTATTTGAAGAATGCACAGTTTTATGCAGTTCATAATGCTGCTCTTGGACACGTTGCTGTAGAGAACAGACCTTAGTAATAATCCTGGATTCCATGTTTTGTTTTCTTTTTATTCTTTCTCTCGTTTGTCTTTCTTCATGTAGATTTAACTCAGCCATTTAACATACTTTTTGGCCTCTATACACCAAATCCTTTAGCTGAAAATAAGCTAATAATCTACAACATCACGCAAGCTAATAATCTACAACATCACGCAGTGCCACATTGCGACATGTTGTGATCACATAGAATAGGCTATATCGTCTATTTTCGCTGAGATAAGCCCTGGACAATATAAAATGGAACGTGACATCACACCTTCCAATATGGCACCACGCCTGTCCACTGAAGTAATTAATGTAACGTTTTTCTTTGTTTTGCAGGCCCGCATTCATTAATTAATTAATTCAGACAGACAGACAGACAGACAGACAGACAGACAGACAGACAGACAGACAGACAGCACATTCGGCACAAACAAGGGACTAAATTCTTTTCGCTCCTATGCCACCAAAATGTGGAACGCCCTACCAACAGTCATTAAGACATGCGAATCCCTTGACTCCTTCAAAACCGCTCTCAAAGGGCACCTACGGATGGCTGCAATTCGAAACTGGCCCCCGTAAAATCTGAATCCCCCCCCACCACCCCCCTCTTTTTTCCCCTCACTGTATATGTTTCTTTTCCCTTTTTACCTCCATTATGATGAATTCCTGTACTGTTCTTTGTCTATATAGAAGTGTCTATTTGTACGTCTCTAAATGTTTTGATGATTTGAACATGGTGGACCCTATTGGAAACAAGTGTAATGCTTAATTGGGTCGTCCACTCACAGTTAACAGCATTTGTATTGAGTTTGTGCTTGAAATGTACTGTAATTCTGCAAACTGTTAATAAATTCTTCAATCAATCAATCAAAAACAGACAGACAGACAGACAGACAGACAGACAGACAGACAGAGAAGCCTGGCTGGCACTGGCAGAGCAGCAGTCAGTTCATGTGTCATCATCATATGAGAGTATTGAGGTTCTTTTTGATGTCCTCTGTACGTTCATCAAGAATCTTTGTCAGTCGTTGGTGGAGCCTCTCCAGAGCAGGACGCAGCGCAGTTACTTTATCTTCAACAATGTACATATGTTGACCTTTTGACCTCTGAGAGTTAATTTTTCTGGCATCAGCTTGAGCAGAGCTTTCATTTGAGCCTAATATGAAGGTTCTACCACAATGTTCACCATTCAATCCCCACCATTTTAAAATTTACACCCCGGTCAAATGTGTTTAATAACCCTCCTAGATGACAAATCCATTGAGAAACGGACCTTTGCTCTCCGCGGTCACGGAACTGTCAAAAACAACCCAACTAATGCAGTGTTATTGTTCTTGGGTTTGCTGATACACTCAGCCATCGGTGCCAAGAGGGCATGTTCCCATGTTCCCAGCAATCCATTCAAGTGCCAGGGAGGGAGGGTCGAATTTGAGCAGCCTGCCATTCCTGATGAAGCCAACTTGAGCCTGTGGAGAGGGTGGAGGTCACGGCCACACTGGCCAAATATGGCTCGCTGTGGTCAATGATGAGTAGCCAAAGGCCCATGCTAGGGCTAGTAGTGAGGGTATAGGGCAGCTGCGAGGTATTGTGTGCAGTCTGTGTGTCCACACGGATAGGGAGGGACGCCGCCAGACAGAACATAACACCCCTCGGCCAGCAGATATGAGGACAGGAGGAGGACAGCTACAGTAGGCCTATACTGACTGCCTGTTAGCCTTCTACCAATTGATTTTCATTAAATTCCTATAGGAATGTCTCATCTAGACACAGGATCTGACAAGATTTGACACGATTTTATTTTATATATATTTTTATCCCACGATTTTGCAACCCATTCTTTCACCCAGTGTCAATTATTTAATGTAATCCTGGGTGCTACACTTCCTCTGCCAACCTGGGGGGGCAGCGGACTGACCTCATGCTTCCTTCTATGCATGAGGAGTCCAAGCTGCTTCTTTTCACCTGACAGGGGGAATTTCCCCGGCCGGACGTAGCGCGTGGAAGGAACACGTTATTCCGACCAGTTCCTTTCCACTCCGGCTGGCCAGGGGCGCCTGATTGGTTAATTATTTATATACTCAACAAGTGTGCTTTCTTAATATGCGGGGGCAACATATTTTTTTTAAAGATTTACAAAAGTTAGATAATAATAATAATAATAATAATTTTAACATAAATAATGAAAACAACCTTCAAGAAGTAGTGAAAATAGCAGATCTACAAGCTCAAATGCAGCGTGAAGCGACACATTGCAAGCTTGTAGATCAGCTATTTTCACTAGTTTGGGGCAAACTATAATTTATTAATTTCTCTTTAGGGTCTTGACTCTTGAGCTCAAAAGTTTGGAAATGGGAACCCCTGCATTAAACTTTTTAGACACTCTGTGAATGCAGCCATGCAGGCTATTATCAGTCTCTAGAAGCAGGGAAGGGCGGACTCTTTAAATCATCCAATTTCCGCGCGCCCCTCCCCCCAACACACGCACACACACCTATGACACACACACCTGCGTGAGAACAAGCTGAAGCTCTGTTATGTTTGGAAGTAAACAAACAAAACGTTACTGCACATGGACGTTGAGTATAGTTGCCACTGCCAGTGTTACTTGAAAGCTGCTAAAAGACACATGACAGTGGAAAGAGAAGTTAACTATCTTCATGACAAACTGTGTTGGATGTTTGTTATCAGGTGAGTTAGCTTAGCTACCTAGCTGAACATTAAATAATGAATACATGGTCTGTCTGTCATTTAACTTATTTTACTTGACATAACGGGTAAAGCATAATGTGTTGTGAATTGAATTATGATTTGTTGAGGTGTGTTTGTTTGTATAGGCCAGGCCTAATGCTTGCATGCAATAAGTGTGAGAGTCAGAGAGGAGAATATTGAGCCGAGGGACTGTGTGTGTGTGTGTGTGTGTGTGAGAGAGAGTTGTAGTTATTTATGTACAGGTAGGCTGTGTGTTAGATAACGGATATTATTTTGAAATGACCAGCCCATTGAGTTGCTTGCTGTATGCATGGGTCCTGCTCAATTTGCGACACTAGATTTTATTTTTAATAGGCTAATGGGTAATAGCCTCCAGTGGCACCCCATTGATCCAAATAGAAATTTCCGTTCTGCTTGACCTTAAACTCACCAACATTGCAGGTGTGGCACTGTGGGGCATGATTGAATTATCATTTTTGTCTCCACCAGGCCGAAGGCTTGTCTCCACCAGGCCGAAGGCATGGGGAGAGAGTATGTTTTGCACTCCGTCCGTCTGTATGTGTGTGTCTGTCCGTCTGTGTACAGCTAATCTCCGGCACCGTTAACCCGGTCGATGCCAAATTTTGCACACCCACTCCCTGGATGCCAACGATGAACCTCTGCCCCAAATTTCCCATAGCGGCCTGTTATAGCGCCAACAGGAGGCCGACTTTTGAAAAACACATTTCTTTATATTACTCCTCCAGATTTTGTCCAAAAATCCCGCAAATCGTTACACACTATCTCTATAGTCATGTGTTCAAGACGGATTTGTCCGATGTTTCATATCCATCCTAATCCATCCTAATTTTCGAACATTGGCTTTCAAAGTTTGCAGGATTGCCCCGTTTTGAACAAAAAGCCTCATCATGAACACAGCATGCAATTTACGTGAAATCTTTCGCGCACTTTCCTACTAAACTGAGGAATATATCCCACCCTTTTCACATTGGCCTGTTATAGTGCCACCAACAGGTGGATTTTTGCAAAACACATTTTTGGAACAAAATGCCTCAAATCATCCAATTGCCATCATGGCACCTTTTTCACATTGGCCTATTATAGCGCCACCAGGAGGCCACAACCTGACCTGCCCTGGTGGAGACCTGTGCCCTGAGGGGCACTTTTTCTAGTTCAATCTGCAAAGCGTTTGTTTCATAAAAATTCACCCTAGACATGTTATGAGATACTTTCTGCTAAGAAATTCTGTGCAGGTGATTATTTTTTCTAAGTGTTGGAGTTTGGAACCGCTCGTTGGAAGTCACTGAACGGCCCTGCGTACCACCTGTTTCAAATTTTGCACATAATGCTGGAAGCAGCAGCACGATGCGTTAAAGGAGAATTTATTTGTAGTTGTTACGTCCCCACCAAAGAGGTCCAGGTGTTATCTTGTGCAAAAGTGCATTATTGGCTATTTCCCCTAATATAAGCCCTCAATGGGGGTTGGGTTTTTGTGCTAATTCGCTTATTTCCATCGAAATAAGTAGTAAAGTGTGTCGATTGGGATACTATTTACATTATGAAGAGAGGATACAAAAATTATTGATTTTTGAGCAATGGAAATAAGCGAATTAGCACAACACCCCAATGCCCCATTCAATTCAATGCAATTCATTGAGGGCTTATATTAGCGGAAATAGCCAATAATGCACTTTTGCACAAAACAACACCTGGACCTCTTTGGTGGGGACTAACAACTACAAATAAAGGTAAGAAAGCCTTATAGTATGGAATTCTACTTTAATGAAAACAAACGCTTTGCAGATTGAAAGAGGATAATTCAAGCTTGCCCTACAGCTGCAATGTTGCAGAGTTTAACGTTGTGTAATACAAGCAGATTGAAATTTGGATCAATGGGCTGTCAATGGCGGGTCTTGCAATTTATACAAAATAATAATCTAGTGTTGCAAATTGTGGCTACAGGGTCCTATATAGATCAGTGGTTCTAAAAGTGCGGTCGGGGGTCCTTGAGAGTGGGCATTGTGGGCTTGTAGATCTGATGAAGACTATAGGTCGAAACAAGTCTGTTGAATAAAGTTTTCCTCCTTTTTAACTATTAAGTGTACCTGGATCTCCGCTTTTTTCTTGTAGATCTGCTATTGATGAAATCAATCGTGAAACAATTTTTAATATTTTTGAAACATTTTAACAACAAAAATCTTCTATGCGGGTCCCCTGGCACAAAATATTTTCAGAAGGGTTGTCGACGGCCATGAGAAGGAGAAATAGTCTGCACACTGTTGTGTAGCTCCCACAGGAAATGTATTTATTAATTAAGGATGACAACGTTTCGACCCCTTACGGGTCTTCGTCAGGTATCACGAAGGGTGATACCTGACATTACATACATTGAATCTTGTTCAATGTATACTGGATCTTTAATACTAGGTGTGGTGTGTGTTGTGACAGGAATCAGTATACGTTTACTAGGCTGTATGTTGTTGTGACAGGGTACAGTATATGTATACTAGGCTGTGCATGTGACGGGGTACAGTAGCCTATACGTATACCAGGCTGTTGGAAGGTAGTTATTTGTGACAGGGTACAGTATACACTATGTGCATGTGGCTCTTGGTCACTTCTTTTTCTTTACTATTATTTTTAGCATTATTATAGCATTACTATGCAATGTGATTCAAGCTGTTGCTCTATTGCTGTCATATTGTGTTGTATGCTCTGTATATATTAATCTCTCTCTCTCTCTCACTCACTCACTCACTCACTCACTCACTCACTCACACACACACACACACACACACACACACACACACACACACACACACACACACACACACACACACACACACACACACACACACACACACACACACACACAGAGCGAGTGCCTCGAGGCCGGCTAACCACAGAGCCCGACCGGGCTTAGCACAAAGAGGCGACGTTGGCATATCTTCGCCACCCATTGGGCCCAAACACCCGCGAGTGGAACCAATGAAGATCGACGGCTCAAAGTAGGAATCGTGTTTGTTTGTTTTTTCGCCGCTTGCTGCAGCGGCTGCTTGTGTTGTATGCTGGGTACAAATGTGATTCTAGCTGTTGTACTATTGCTGTCATATTGTGTTGGATGCTGTCATATTAGGACCAATGACCGGGTGGCAGTGAAACACTTTTCAGTGACTGTTTCAGGCTCTGAATGTATGGCTGATATGTCTGTTGTGTGTGACTGTTGTTGAAATTTGAAAGTAGTGAGTTTTGACAGGCAACAATAGTATATGGCTCTCGGTCACTTCAGTTAGTGTAGGCTATGTGTTAGTTTATGATTTCCTTCTAAGTTCAGACTAGAGGTTTTGGGCTTTACAGGGCCATCATTCATTCGGAATAGAAGACTGACTGTAAATCTACAGTGTGTTGTGTTGTGAACCTGTGACTAGATAGGCTACTTGTGACTGACCCTCATCAGTAATTTTGTATCTGTCATGTTTTTGTTTCATAAAAATCCACCATAGTCATGCTATGAGCTACTTTGTCAATACATTCCGTGCAGGTGATTATTTTTGCTGCCTCCTGCATTTACATGCAGGTCTAGGAGGTTCAACACATCTTAGTAGTTTTGGCCACGCTATGGCCAAATTTAGCCCAATTAGTGTTTTTTATGCAAAACTAATGTTTGGAATGGATTCAGTATCATGAAAACCCTCTAGTTTGACATGTCACATGCTACTTAAAGCAGAAGGAAATCTAGAAAATATTTGCGATATATAGGATGTCAATGGTGGCCATACTGTACAGGCCATTTTCTAAACTTTCCCCTCAGACAATTCCAGGCAACTTATTTTTCTGTACTGGACTACAAGTATTGCGTTTTGGTTTGACAAGATCCCATTCCCAGGGTGTGTGTATGTGTGTGAGTAGGAGGGGTGGGGGGGTTGTATCTTAGCAACACTGAAAGCGCCAACTCTCATTGGTCATGTCATCATGAGTAAATGAGCCAATGTACACTTCGCACAACAGCTCACAGTCAGTCACAAGCAGCCAGGCACCCCCCCCCAAACCCCCCCCCCCCCCCACACACACACACACGCACACGAACGCGCTGCACGCCCCCTGGTCCTGCTGTCAGTTTCCAAAGCCGTTCTCACACACAGCACAGGCACGCAGGAAAAGTCAGGACTGTCTCCGCTCGCGTCCTGCACAGTTCGGGACATAAATGATCACATAATATGTCCTGATCTAACCATATTATGGTCAGTGGTCACACTAGGTAGCAGAGCGCCCTCTCCAGGTAACAGATCGCATTTGACACCTTCAAGAAGCTCCAGCGCAAATTAATCTCTGCACACGCACGCACGTGCACGCACACACACACACACACACACACACACGTACACACACACAGAAAACACCGTCTGTGTTTTCCTAAGCTAGACGGAGGCTGACACAACATACAGAGTGGCCATTATCTCCGCCATAGACGGACGATGTGTGTGTATCCAGGAAGCTGACATGCTGTCACTGTACAGCAACAGTCTGACACTGAGTGACATCTGTGTGTGTGTGTGTGTGTGTGTGTGTGTGTGTGTGTGTGTGTGTGTGTGTGTGTGTGTGTGTGTGTGTGTGTGTGTGTGTGTGTGTGTGTGTGTGTGTGTGTGTGTGTGTGTGTGTGTGTGTGTGTGTGTGTGTGTGTGTGTGTGTGTGCGCGCAGCACAGGCAGACTCTTCACATACTAGAGCACATTTGTCTGAAATAAATCGACATGTAAATATGAAATAATTAACATGTATCTAGGTGTAATATTAGAGGCCATAGAAGTGAACCTTTCAAGCCTGTTTTATCAACTCGCTCTTTTCTGCACGACAATACTCCATAAGCCATATCTCCAAAACTGGTTGGTCAAACGTAACTACCAATATGTCAATTTGAAGCTATGATTCCATTTCATATGACATCAAAATACGGAAATTAAAAGGAAATCAATGACTTAGCCTTGTTCAGAAACTGTCACATGATGTTAATAAGACCCAGATACATTTCTACTTGCAAAAAAGAGATTTCAACCTTACTACTACTTTGTACTACTAGGACTTATGTTAAAAAAATATGTAAATTTTTTTTTTTAAATGTTATGCACATTAATAATAATTATTAAAATAATAATAATAAATTAATAATTTACATTCGGTGGATATCTTTCACAATAATACATGATACATGTTCTAGACATTCTAATGATCACACAAATATATGTATTACATGCATTTTAGTTACTTTTATCAGGGTTAAAGATTAAAGGTCATAGGTCAATTTTGATTAGAAATTGTCTAATCCAGAGATTTTGAAGTTGTGTAAATCTGTGCCTCTGTGGGGGGTATTTATATGCAAATATCATGACCAATGGCATTGCAAGACTAAACAATGAACATCAATGATGATGTTTAGGTGAAAAAAGAATAGAAAAAAATAAATAATAATTAAGTGATTAATTAAAATAAAAATGTTACCGAGAAGCATCGTTGGGTCTTAGACTTAGGACAACATTCGGGTTAGGATTTGATATGTAGAAGTTAGGGTTAGCGATTTCCCTAGACTTTTATACTTAATTATGCAGCGATGACACACACCGGGGAATATCCGATCTACAAGAGCTTATTGTAGATCGGCTATTTTCTGTCTATTTTCAAAAGTCCTCACAAAAATAGGAATACTATGTGCGTGCGCACGCTCACTGATTCCATAATTGTTATTGTGCCTCCTCCTAAACTGTAGTATTAATATTCTGTATAAGTATATAGATAACGTAGACAATTGCCAAATGCTTGGGTATCTAACGAAAAATGGCATTTGAACATTTTAAGTTGACCTCTTCAGCTCGACACTGTCATACTAACGTAACTAGCCTATCTACAAGCTCACAACGCATCATGAAGTGTTGTGAGCCTGTAGATCGGCTAATTGTGCTGCCCACCACCACCATATGACTACACCATAGAATAAGCATAGCACACTATATATGCAGAGGCTATTTTATTTATGTTCATAGTCAGTTCATAGAAAAGACGCTGTGACCTAAATCCATAATGGTAGCCTGCTTATGTCTAGCGTAGGCTATTTAGACAAGACAACTGTGATCATGATCTAGCATAGACTTTTTTTTTTACTATTTGGATTTTGACATGATTTATGTCTCATACTGAAAATCCAAATAAAGAAGCAGATAAGTCTCTGGAATAACCTGTGACTGAGTGATTTTCATCATGGAGCTTGTACTGCACATTGGTTAAGTTTTTGCTGTTTGCTGTATGAGAAGTACATGGGTTAAGGGGTTAACAAACAAACTCCATGTTGCATGTGTGCGTGTATGCATTTCCCAATATACGTTTAGGCATACAGCATGTCCTATGTTATTTATATGTTAATGCCTCACATTTGCTCAGTCTTTGTTACATCTACATCTACGTTTTGTTTCTAACTTTATTTTCAATATTCTATTCCTTGGCCAAATACGTATGAAGTTAGGCGTCCTTGACTTGAAAATGTTTGGGAACAATTGTGTTTTCAATACCAGCATTTGCTACAAGTTCAAGTTCACCTGTGGGCCAAGCCAATATAGGAAGTGACCTTGTGAGAGAGTGAGGCTGCCTTCTGGAAGGCTTTAACTCCTCTGAAATAAATAAATAAATAAACTCCGGTCAAACCTGGAGGATCTCTTGAAAAAGGAAAACACTGAATTAATTTACATTTAAATCGACATGTAAATATGAAATAATTAACATGTATCTAGGTGTAATATTAGAGGCCATAGAAGTGAACCTTTCAAGCCTGTTTTATCAACTCGCTCTTTTCTGCACGACAATACTCCATAAGCCATATCTCCAAAACTGGTTGGTCAAACGTAACTACCAATATGTCAATTTGAAGCTATGATTCCATTTCATATGACATCAAAATACGGAAATTAAAAGGAAATCAATGACTTAGCCTTGTTCAGAAACTGTCACATGATGTTAATAAGACCCAGATACATTTCTACTTGCAAAAAAGAGATTTCAACCTTACTACTACTTTGTACTACTAGGACTTATGTTAAAAAAATATGTAATTTTTTTTTTTAAATGTTATGCACATTAATAATAATTATTAAAATAATAATAATAAATTAATAATTTACATTCGGTGGATATCTTTCACAATAATACATGATACATGTTCTAGACATTCTAATGATCACACAAATATATGTATTACATGCATTTTAGTTACTTTTATCAGGGTTAAAGATTAAAGGTCATAGGTCAATTTTGATTAGAAATTGTCTAATCCAGAGATTTTGAAGTTGTGTAAATCTGTGCCTCTGTGGGGGGTATTTATATGCAAATATCATGACCAATGGCATTGCAAGACTAAACAATGAACATCAATGATGATGTTTAGGTGAAAAAAGAATAGAAAAAAATAAATAATAATTAAGTGATTAATTAAAATAAAAATGTTACCGAGAAGCATCGTTGGGTCTTAGACTTAGGACAACATTCGGGTTAGGATTTGATATGTAGAAGTTAGGGTTAGCGATTTCCCTAGACTTTTATACTTAATTATGCAGCGATGACACACACCGGGGAATATCCGATCTACAAGAGCTTATTGTAGATCGGCTATTTTCTGTCTATTTTCAAAAGTCCTCACAAAAATAGGAATACTATGTGCGTGCGCACGCTCACTGATTCCATAATTGTTATTGTGCCTCCTCCTAAACTGTAGTATTAATATTCTGTATAAGTATATAGATAACGTAGACAATTGCCAAATGCTTGGGTATCTAACGAAAAATGGCATTTGAACATTTTAAGTTGACCTCTTCAGCTCGACACTGTCATACTAACGTAACTAGCCTATCTACAAGCTCACAACGCATCATGAAGTGTTGTGAGCCTGTAGATCGGCTAATTGTGCTGCCCACCACCACCATATGACTACACCATAGAATAAGCATAGCACACTATATATGCAGAGGCTATTTTATTTATGTTCATAGTCAGTTCATAGAAAAGACGCTGTGACCTAAATCCATAATGGTAGCCTGCTTATGTCTAGCGTAGGCTATTTAGACAAGACAACTGTGATCATGATCTAGCATAGACTTTTTTTTTTACTATTTGGATTTTGACATGATTTATGTCTCATACTGAAAATCCAAATAAAGAAGCAGATAAGTCTCTGGAATAACCTGTGACTGAGTGATTTTCATCATGGAGCTTGTACTGCACATTGGTTAAGTTTTTGCTGTTTGCTGTATGAGAAGTACATGGGTTAAGGGGTTAACAAACAAACTCCATGTTGCATGTGTGCGTGTATGCATTTCCCAATATACGTTTAGGCATACAGCATGTCCTATGTTATTTATATGTTAATGCCTCACATTTGCTCAGTCTTTGTTACATCTACATCTACGTTTTGTTTCTAACTTTATTTTCAATATTCTATTCCTTGGCCAAATACGTATGAAGTTAGGCGTCCTTGACTTGAAAATGTTTGGGAACAATTGTGTTTTAAATACCAGCATTTGCTACAAGTTCAAGTTCACCTGTGGGCCAAGCCAATATAGGAAGTGACCTTGTGAGAGAGTGAGGCTGCCTTCTGGAAGGCTTTAACTCCTCTGAAATAAATAAATAAATAAACTCCGGTCAAACCTGGAGGATCTCTTGAAAAAGGAAAACACTGAATTAATTTACATTTGCTCTTAACTCATTTGCAATTACTCCAAAACTCCAAACATGATTACCCTCCTCCCCCCATGAAAGGAAATGAATATTCATGAAGCGTGGTGGCAAACAACAAGCACTCGTATACAGCCTTTCCTTTCACCCCCTTTATCTTCTAGATGGGTTTCAGTTGGTGCAATCTGTTCTCCCCTCCGTAATGCCTTTTTCATGCTAAATGTGTGAAATATGAATATTCACGCTACAGTAACAACTGCCTCCTGTCTGCGTTCCCGCAGGGGCCCCCACGCCGCCGCCGCCGCTGGGCGGGTTTCGGCGCGTTGCAACGGGCTTGATTATCTGGTTCACAGAGGGCAGCGGCAAGGACACGCAAACATACGGCAACTTTTTAAATCTTTTTTTCTTTGGAGTTTGCATGTATGGCAGCGTGCCCAGGCCCCTCCCCGTCATTTAGACACAGAAGTATTTTTTTTTGTTACTGTGTACTCACGGCACACCTCACCCCACCGCAGTGTAGGGCAGTGGTGGCGAGTCAGTAACCGAAAGGTTCCCGACTTCCTGGTTTGATTCCCCAGACCGGAAGTACAAACGTATCTGGGAGGGAGGTGAATGGTTACCGCTTACCCCTAGCCCAACACCGCTGAAGTGCCCTTGAGCAAGGCATTGAGCCCCCAGTTCTGCTCAGTGGCCTAACAGCATAAGACTGTGGTTGTATTTGGCAGGTTTAAAATTTGTCTCTGATTGTGTGAGACACGACGTTCCTAAAACAGATAATTTCTTCTCAGCAAACCTCCTCCGGGTACATAAAGGCAAAACAAATGATAATAAAGATAAACAATATTGTCCACATGCAGGTTCTCAACCTTTTCTGGATCAGGGTTCATTTGGAAAGTGTTTTTGCGGCCCACTTTGTTAAGTGGTCAGATGGGTGGCCCGTATGTATTTTAAGTGTACTATGTTCATTTGTAGTGTAGTGAGCTTATCGACTACGAGTGTATCAGCAGTCGAGTATGCAGCAGTCTTTTCCATTCCCATACCCCATAATTTATCACATGATGATTTTTTTTCCCAGTTATGAATTACTTTGCAATTTGAATGTTTCAGTTGATGTTGCACTACCCTTTAAATTGCATTTATTCATAGATCATTGGTTTCAAACCTTTTTATTTTCAAGGACCCCCATAAATTGAACCAAATGGACCCTACAAGTACATTTGGATCCATTTTTACACTGAGTTACAGACCTGTAACGGTCCTTTTGGAACCGAGGAACCATGAGAGTCCATGGACCCCACTTTGAGAACCACTGACTTACATTTTTTTAAAAGTGGAAGAGACGAGGGGTCCTGGGCGTGCAGACGCTGATTGGCTGGTTTTGGTGTCTGCAAAGCCCCCCCCCCCCCCCCCCTCCTGTGTGTGGGGCCAGACCGGATAATGTGAATTTATTGTATGAAACCAGGATGGTTTACCAGGCTAGGTGTAGGTTTCATGATGGCTTCTTGTGACATGCAAATTGAATGTTTAGACCTTTGGGATTCATTGACATGAATGATAATCCCTTTGACAAGAGATGCTAAAGTCAATAACGGTGACAATTCATGGAAAGGCTCTGGCTAGCTCTTGGGTCCCAGTAGGCCTGGGCCCATGCAGTGATCTGAAGGTTTCTGCCGGCGGCAACACAATCAAATCCCTGCCGAAACTTCACAGAATTCCACAGTCGGAGGATTTTTTATTTTATTTTAAAAGGCAGAATGAGTAGGCGAGCAGGGAGCTACACTGCGGTGTTGTGACATCAAAGCATTTGGTGAAGTAAAAAAAAAAAAGGAATCCGGGTTGAGTTTATTGATAGCTGCTGAAGGTCAGAGGCAAAAGTTTGAAGAGCTGAAAGAGTCTTATTTATCATCGTTGTGTGAAAGAAACCTGACAAGCGCACCGTTGTCGGGGCATATTAAGAGGGAAGTGATGCTGTTGAGTGCCGGGCCCCCTGCTGAGCTGTGGGAACAACTGTAGATTTATTACCGTCTAGACATTCATCAGGAGACAAGAAAAACGATTAAATGTGACAAAAGCAAACTCTTGTAATCTCTCCCTCTCTTTTATGTTTTGTTCTTTCACACACATACAACTGAGTAGTCATTTTCCAAACAATGTTGGCAAACAAACTTAAGCACACGCACGAGTGTGCGTGTGCGTGCATTCGTGCTATAGAGAGATTTGAATTGGACCGTCTCAAATCAGAACAGAGAAAATAGATTAAAATCCAAGCTGTCCATTGGGTGTCTTCCAGTGTGTGTGTGTGTGTGTGTGTGTGTGTGTGTGTGTGTGTGTGAGAGAGTGAGTGTGAGACGTTGACCTTCTCTGAGCTGTGAGAGTACATGTAGTTCCTCATGCTTCCTGCCCACTCCTGTCTGTTGCAATGTGACAGTTGTCACAGTGGATTAGTGTGCCGTCTCCTGTGCGCTCTGGACAGCTGCTGTACCGTGGTGGCCCTGATGCCTCCATGCCTCGTAAAGGTATCAAAGCTCCAGTGTAGAAATACTGTGTTAGAAGAAGTAAAAGTCTGGTCTTCAGAATTTACTAAACAGTCAGTCTGACTGATTTTAAGTCAATTAGCTTTGATCACGAAACTCTCAGAAGTTTCCCCTTAACATGACTTTTCCTAAATATTCAATTCATTTTTTTATTTTTTATTTTTTAAATCTGAAACGTTTTCTAAAGACCTCCTCATACCATCCCTGTCTGTTCATTTTTGTAACTTCAAACTCCATTTTAACCATGACATTTTAACAATGGGTTTGTATAGGGGTGTGTGTCTGATAAACACACAACACATAAACTACGACGGACGGACGGACGGACGGACGGACGGACGGACGTACACACACACGGACGGACGGACGGACGGACGGACGGACGGACGGACGGACGGACGGAGTGCAAAACATACTCTCTCCCCATGCCTTCGGCCTGGCGGAGACAATAATCAACTAGAAAAAGTGCCCTTCTGGGCACAGGTCTCCACCAGGAGGATAGGAGTGTGAGTGTGATGTTTGGCAAAATGTTTAGGAGCTGTGTGTGTGTGTGTGTGTGTGTGTGTGTGTGTGTGTGTGTGTGTGTGTGTGTGTGTGTGTGTGTGTGTGTGTGTGTGTGTGTGTGTGTGTGTGTGTGTGTGTGTGTGTGTGTGTGTGTGTGTGTGTGTGTGTGTGTGTGTGTGTGTGTGTGTGTGTGTGTGGGGGGGGGGGGGGCTTGGCCTGTTGTAGCGCCACCATGAGGCTGATTTGAAAACTGTTAAGTGGCATTTCTTCCAAAGCCTAGTGGGAATACGCATGCACAGTTTCACCACAATCGGACGCTGCGTTGAGTAGTTGTGGCGATTTGTACAAAACGGGTACAAAGCGGGCTACTCCTGAAAAGTTTAGAAGCCAATCGTAGCCAATGAGCATTATGAGAAATCAAACAAACCCGTCTTGATCACATGACTATGGAGAGCATGTGTACCGATTTGCGTGAAATTTGGATAAAATCTGAAGGAGTAATATTACAAAATGTGTTTTACATATGTCGGCCTCCTGGTGGCGCTATAAAGAGCAAATGTGAAAAATTCCAGGAAAGGGCTTTTCCTTGGCCTCTAGGGAGTTGGCATACAAAGTTATCCACAGATCCGTGCAGTTAAACGTAAAAACACTTTTCGGCCATGAGGCTGAGTTGAAAATGTTCATGTGGCATTTCTTCCTCGGCCTAGTGGGAATGTGCGTGCACAATTTCACGGAAATCACACAATGTGTTCATGATTTGCAGCATTTTGTTTGAAACTGAGCACTCCTGCGAACTTTGGAAGCCAATCTTAGCCAATCAGGATGGAGTCTGAGAAATCTGAAAGACCCGTTTCGTTGAATGGCTCTAGAGAGACTGTGTACCAATTTGCGTGATGTTTGGACAAAATCTGTAGGTGTACTGTCATCATTGTCCTCATCATTGTTGTGATAACTTTGCACATCTGCGACACGTGAGTCGAAACAACACCGGAGACCAGCTGCTGCAGCTCCGTTGCCATTATTTATGATCCATTTGATAATAATACGTTTGGGAAACTGCCAATAAAGCTACAGTATAATGTATCTCCCTTGCGAATGAATGAATAGTGCCGTTATATGTTAATATGGCCGTTTTTAGCCCAAGGAGTGTTTTTCTTGCAAAACTAATGCTTGCAATGGATTCTGAATCATGAATAACCCCTAGTTTGACACATTACATTAAAGCATAATTCAAATTTGACATTTTTGCCTTATATAGGATGTTAATGGTATCCAACTTTCAACCCCTGAATTTACCATGATCGCACATTAGAAGGACAGTATCAGTCACCATAAAAAATGTTGGGTGTTGTCGATGAATCTATCATGGTTAAAATGGAGTTTGAAGTTACAAAGGGTTTGTATAGTAAGGGGGCGGGGCAGCTAAAGTGAATATCAAATATCTAAATACTGAATCAAGCAACTTAAAAACTGTCTGGGGTGTTCACATAAGACTGAGTAGATGATGAAATGAAGTTTTTAAAGTGAAATATCCCTTTAATGTTCTAGTTGCATAGTGTGTTGCAGCCAGAAAAGATTCAGAATATGAATTGATAAACACATTGGCAACCAACACGCTACTGTACATGCATGCTGCAGAAGGGTGACCTAAATAGCCAAAAAAAAATACATTGTTGATGTCGGGCAGAAACTTCTTAACTCCATATTTTAACTGTTTGGGATTTCTCGTAAAATTAACGCCCTACTTGATCGTAGGCCAACGTCAGACAAAAGCAGCAAAAGTAGCAGATCCACAAGCTTGAGACGTGGTGTGAAGTGGCCCGTTTTGAGCTTGTTATGCTACTATTCATGAGTTTCAAATGTAGTCCTACACCTGCCATATTGCCTTGGGGACCAGTTAACACAGGTGTTTGAATTTGTCAGATTAGCGTAGAACATTAGTTCTATGCCATTTGAATCCTGAAAAGTTAGTTGTGGACATTATGAGGTTTCCAGCCGACATAGATGATGTTGTCCAGCTAGATGTTTTGTGACGGACCATCAAATATCATGCACTCCTGAGCCTCCCAAAAAAGCAGACGGAGCAACGCTAGCAGAGTATCACAAGCATACACATGTCAGACGGAGCAACGCTAGCAGAGTATCACAATACACATGTCAGCATGCAACTTATCTTGGCACAGAAACCTTATGACATGTCTCCCATTTAACAAGAGCATGCTGGCGCCCTATCTCCCACTTTAACTTGTCTCTGGTATTTTGCAGAGAGAGAAGAGTTGGGGAGCCATGAAGCACATTAGTATGACAGCAGAGCATCAGATAGAGGGCGAGGAGAGGCACGCTTTAACGCATTTCGACCTGAGGCCGATTACAAAAAAACTAAAACACCTTCTACATCCTAACACTGCTCTGAAAAATCTATATTATACGATGTCTCTGTCAGGGGGAAACCCTCATATGTCCAAAAGTGTTACTTTTCAGGATCCAAATTCAAAAATGGCAAATGTAGCAGATCTACAAGATCAGAACGCATCGCTTCACGCCACATTTTGAGCTTTTATGTCTGCTACTACTATGCTGCTTTTGTGTGACACAATTGAGTGATCAAGTAGGGCATTCATTTATGGGGGAAAATAAATAAAGAAATGTGAAGATAAGAGGTTTCTGCCCGACAACAACGATAGGTAGTTTACATGCAGCAACAATCTAAAACGACACGGACGCTGTCCCCGGATTGAAGGGGTTAAAACACCTTGCTTTTGTTAAACTCTTCACGCTCCGCGTGGCGCCAGGCACCGAGGTAATTTCACACCTGACCGGCCTTACCGCCCTGGCCCCGCCGACCGTCACCGGGGCGCCCCGGCCCCCGTCGCCATGGAGACGAGGCGCTGCGGAAGAGAGGCCCACCGGTGTCACTCCGGTAAATGACTGTGTAACAGTGGGCTTCGTTGCCGAACGCGCCGTCGGCCCCCATGGGCTGTCACCAACAAAATATGTCATTATCGTGGGGTGGGCACCCGCACCGGTTTCGAGATGGAGTTATTGTATTTGATTAGCTGTGACGCCGGGTCATGGCAGGGTCACAGCTGAAAGGAGCTCTGTGCACAGCGAGGGATGGAGAGCCCGCACGATGTGTCTGCACTGTCGTTGCACACATAATATACAGTAAACACAACAGTGTGGTTTAGCACCTCTGCAAACCTGCTATGAAAAAGGGAGCATGTTTTAGAACTTTAGAACTGGGAAGACATCCTCTTTTGTTTGGTTGGCGACCCATGATTGGTTTGATCCAGTGGTTTGATGTCCTGTAAAACAGGTGTGTGAAGGATAAAGGCGCTATATAAATGCATCACTTACATACGTGCATCGTCAGAAGCAGACTTTTTCCCTTTTCAACAAGTGATGTGCTGGGCAGTCCTGTCACATCAATTGATTGAAATATGTAAGCAGCATGGATGTACTAAAAATAATGATTACATGATAACACAAAAAAGTCCTGGGGACTTGTTTGCGTTGTGGTACTTTGTATTCAAACATGTGCCACATAAATCTCAACTTCCTGAATGTTCAAAACAAAACATTTCTTGCAGACTGGCTATTTTTGCTGTCTGTCGTATTCTGAACTCAAGTTTTTGAACTCAAGGGAGGGTGCACGAGAGACTCTGAAGGCTTAGAAGTGCAATATTCTAGATTTGAATTTGGCTCATTCCCATGTTGGACTGCATGGCGCAGGGTGACCACCATGGATCCTGGATGTCTTGATTCTATAGGCTTAAAATAATTGATAAATATATTTGTAAATCTCTATGGGAAATATGATTGGCAGATTTTTCAGTGGTGCCAAAAAAGCCCCGGCCACTGCTATGCCGTATAGAGTCAGCAGTGACAAGGGACAGAATTAGATCCCTTGCCCTGTTCAAAGCATCCCTCAATACTAACCCACCTTTTCAGGCTCGCTTTCCCCGCGCTCTCCCTTTGTGCCTTTTAATCACCAAGTTAGTTTACGGTATTATTTTTTCTTTGTTCAAATGTTTAGCCTTTTAACTATTGCTCTCCTAATAAAGTTGTATATTTTGTTTTGTTGTAAAGTGAATTTGGGTAGTAAAAGAGAAAGATCTCTCTATCTAACAGCACGCACGCACGCACGCACGCACGCACGCACGCACGCACGCACGCACGCACGCACGCGCGCACGCGCGCGCGCGCGCACGCGCGCGCGCACGCGCGCGCGCACGCGCGCACACGCGCACACGCGCACACACACACACACACACACACCACCCTCTCTCTCTCACTCACTCACTCACTCACTCACGCACACACACACACTAAAGCAAAACGTTTAAATAAATGTGTAGACAGCTTATTGCATTTCCATTTCCTATGTGAGGGATAATCCAGGACTAGGTGTGCATTAAAGTAAGCTATAATACACTGTGAGCACGTCAGTATTATGAGGGAAATAACCCCCCCCACCTCCTTGAAGTGTGGTTATTTTCTCATAACATGACTTGCACACGATCACATTATCCTGCTAATACCATGACTAGCTTGCAAAGTCTCCATTATTGCCTCAAACATTAAATTATGTTACACAACATTTCATGAACTCATTCATTAATACGTTCACCCAATGTAGGCATAGCTACATATTTTTGTCAGCTGGTGTTTTAATTAGGAACCAGACTAATTCCATTAATTAGAAGAACATTATACATTACAGTGTATGCGTTGATATTTTGTACACGTCTTGGCCAATCAGAATGGTTTATTTGCAATAGGTGGCTGCTATTTTTCAGTGCTGTGGTATAATTGGTTTTAACACACTCCTTCCAGCTGGTTAACATTTACATAAACCATTAATATAATTTGGAAGAAATCGGTAATAATTCACTTCCCCTCCAGCTGCCGCATGAAAATGGAAAATAATGTTTTTGGTTCATAGAAGCGGCGCTTTGTTTATCTAATGGTATGTCAGCTGATGATGTAATGATGTTGTACAATGCATACATATTCTAGTCATTTTCAGGTCACACCTTTTGAACATCATGTTGGATAACATAAATCTGATGAACATGGACATTTGTTTTGTTGCTTAAAGTTAAATCTGTGAGTGTAGGTCAGTGGCATTTCCATGTCTTGGATACCCCACCCCCAAATAACTGATACCATGTATTTGGCCGCTGACCATCACCTGAAAAGGTTTGTGCCCCCATAAGAGAAGATATATGTACCGTTTTTCAGAATTATTCCCGGTTCCAGCGAGCCGCCCCGTGTCCGAAACGGTTGAGAAATGACAGAGTTACCGTGTGGGGCCCCCAGGGGGTCTCTCTACTGTACTGTACTGTCACACCCGAAATCAGTGTGTGTGTGTGTGTGTGTGTGTGTGTGTGTGTGGGTGTGTGGGTGTGTGGGTGGGTGGGTGGGTGGGAGGGAGGGACGGACGGACGGACGGACGGACGTGGAGGACCGGTGAAAACTAACCAAGCTATTTTCGTGCTCGGACAGACGGACCCAGGCAGGGACAAAACATCCTGGAGTGGTTGCACCACTCAAAAAATCTACGCCCTGTGAGCTTGATTTCAATTTTGACTGGGGAGGAACTTCCTCAAGGACCCCTGGGGGTCCCCGGACTCTACTTTCAGAACCACTGGTGTAAATTACTCATTCTCATGCCTCTTTTGAAGCTCTGCCAAAAATGAAATTTTGATATTTTGTGAGGATGTAGATCTGCTATTTTCAAATGGCAGCAATATCTGAAGTGGTTCATGTTTTGAAATAATAATCAAAATCTGCAAAGTAACCAGTAACTAACGTTTTCATATAACTGTATGCCCGGGATCAAACCCAAAGGCGAGAGAGCTCTACCGACTGAGCTACCTGGACACAAATGTAAATTTGCTTTTGGCACACTGACAGTCAGTATACAATAAAAACATCATTACATAGAAATAGAATACACAATGCATTTAAAATACATGATGCATTTCCATAACACGGCAACAGTGATCATGGGCTGTACGGATTAGGTGCCAGGTGGTAGAGCTATGTAAACATTTTCTTATTTAAAATGTCCACTGCAGTTGGTACACCCTTCATTTTTGCTAATTATAAGCCTCCTGCCTGATGGTAACAGCTCAAATGAAGGGCGAAGATGGTAGCAATTGAATTGTCTTTTTGGTAATGGAGCGATTGTTTACACACACACACACACACACACACACACACACACACACACACACACACATCAAGGCGTGAGTTTAGATAAGTAAGCATCGCATGAGGGATGGAAGACTGCTGTCATCCGTTTCTCCGATGGAGATGAAGTCCCTTCCTCTTCCTCTGCTCCCTGTCCGCTCAGAGAGAGAGAGAGAGAGAGAGAGAGAGAGAGAGAGAGAATATTCCTGGAGCGAGACAGGCACTCAGCTCGCTCTCTCCGTGATCAAACCCTCCCTTCGGAAATAATCATCACCGTGGACGGACACACGCGCACGTTTGCCACCTATTATCTTGCAGCCTGCAGCCCTGCACCACGATGGTCTGTGTGATCAGGGGACAGGCGGTGGGCGGACAACCCACCCCCTCCACCCCCCAGGGGGTCTCGGGGAGCAGCGCACGTGTGATTCCTTCGCAAGGAATCAAACAGCTCGGCGCCTCAAAGACCCCGCATGCCAACCAGTCCTCTTGAAATGTAGAAAAGCAGTGAGCGCCAGATGAGACGACTGACTGTGTAAACACGGGGGCCAACACAGTGGGTGATGCAAGGCTACAGGTGTGAGTGGGTGGAAGGGTACTGAAACAAGTCTATTAAAATTAGTTATAAGGACCAGACAGTGGCCTTGTGGTTAGAGTGTCCGCCCTGCAACTGGGAGGTCGGGGTTCGATCCCCAGCCGGGTCATACCACCAAAGACTGTAAAAATGGGACCCAATGCCTCGAGCTCCCTGCTTGGCACTCAGCATCAAAGGGTTGGATTGGGGGGTCAAATCAACTAATCAAATAATTCCCGAGTGAGGCACAGCTGCGGCTCACCGCTCTAAAAGATGGGTCAAATGCGGAGAACAAATTTCACTGCGGTAACGTGTGTGACAAATTGTACGACTTTGACTTTGCCTTGTAAAATAATGCCTTACATTTATCATAGAGCGGACGTAGAATACGCACATCGACAGGCTGGGTGCTGGGCTAAAGAAACTTTAGTAGATATACACAACAGGTACAAGAAAGACGTTCTTTATTGAAAATTATCTGACAACGTTTCGATCTATTTGTTCTTCATCAGGTCATGTGAACATACACAAAAGTTTGTACTTTTATAATAAGGGAGTGCCCTCATTGTCCAATCAAAACACCACATTTTGGTGCCCCTCCCGTCACTGCAGGTGTGACGCGTCAACCCTGAGTGAGTGGGTGGGAACCCAGACATATTGATATAAATATAATCTGTTCAGAAGTTTTAGTGCACCAATTAAAAGCATTTTAAAAACATATTAAAACATACATACCTATACTCATTTCACCGATACATCAAAACAAGATCTCACAAGAAAAACATTAAAAATGTAAAAGCCCACAGACCTAGTAGCTTTTACATTTCCAATGTTTTTCTTTTTGTTGTATTGTTTTCCTTTTGTAGGGTAAACTCTGGCAACTAAACTGAAAAACTGATGTAAGATAGTATTCTATGGAGACAAGAATTGATAAAGAACAATCAAGAAAACAAACAAGGAAACTACGGAAAGAAACCACAAAAATACCAAAATATATATAAACACATGATACACACCAAATGATATACATGCAACAACAACATATGCACCAGGTTGGATTTATTCAACGCAGGAGGCCACCTTTTTAAAGCTTAGAAAAGTATATTTTTTAACCACATTTTTACTATTTTTTAAAATAAGAAATCAATTGGAGAAGCAGAGCTTCACTCCAAACAAACCAAAAAGGTTTCTACAGGAAGTGTCTAATTTCATCTTCCTGGTTTCATCTTCCTGGTCGGCATCATGGTTTGAAGAGTATGAATGTAGTAACTTTCTCTTCTTAATAAAAGGTTATCAATGTTACCTCCCCTTCTTGGAGTTTTAACATGTTCTATACCAATGTATCTCAGGGATGAGACACTATGTTGTGCTTCAGCAAAGTGTAAGGCCACTGGACTGCGTTGATCTCTGGTGCGTATGTTGCTCCGGTGTTCAGCAATCCTGGTTTTGAGAGCTCTGGTGGTCTTTCCTACATAGGCGAGACCACAGGGACATGATATTAGATACACAACATTTTTTTGATTACAGGTAATGAACCCTATTTATTAGGGTGGTGAGGATGGTTATAGGTGGTGCACTTAGTAGTGAAATTGCACTGTGTGCAGGCCCCACATCTATAGTTCCCACCTGGGACATCTAGAAAAGTACCTTTTCTTAGGGGAGGTAGATCTGATTTTACCAATACATTTCTCAAATTTGGAGGACGTTTGTATATCACCCTAGGGTGATCTTTGAACACATTACCTACTTGTGGGTCTGTACTTATTATATGCCAATGTTTTTTAATGATGCTCTCGAGTTCCTTGCCCACAGGAGAGTACTGCAGGAAACAATATGTACTTGTGTCAGTTGGTTTTGCCTGTCTTTTTGTGAGACACTCTTCCTGCGTGATATCCATATACTTATCTCTAGCTGATTTAATCCACTGTTCTGGGTAACCCTTTTGTCTAAATCTCAAGTCTAGTTCGTCTGCTTGTTTTTTACATTTATCATCCAACATCTTGATTAAAACGCTCTAGTAATAACCGGAAAAGTCAATCAATTAAAAGTTGCAACTGGAATCAATGAAGTTTAATCTATTTTAGGATCCTGGGCAATTAGTGACTGAGGAAGTATTCAAGGCATGCCTTGGGGTCACGGCCACTTTATTGTTGTTACACAGCGCACAATTACGGTGACCGGCTGGGTATGTATGTATGTCAGTGTACTCCCCTGGCTATTAAGGCGATCGGCTGGGCATGTACAGTATGTGTTACATTGGAATACGCTCAGGCTCTCCTTCAGTCTCTTGAGCAGGCCTCCAGCTGTGTTGGTCTTTATCTCAACAAGACGAAAACTGAATACGTAAATATATGCAAATCCAACAATAACCACATTATACAAACACTTAACACTCCTCTGAAACAGGTTGATGACTACAAGTATTTGGGTTCATATATATCTTCTTCCCAAAAGGACTTTCAAACTAGGAAGGGTATGGCCTGGTCAGCCTGCAATGACATGCGTAAGATCTGGTCATCCCAGCTCTGTAGTACAGAGCTGACAATGAGGTTATATCTTCCCTTCTTCTCTAGAATCCTGACTCAAAGCAGACCAGAGGTAGAAAACTGTCGTTCCCTCATGTCATCGCTAGGGACACAAGCATCAGTAAGCAGGAACTGGGGATGGCAATGAAGGACCGGGAAGTCTGGCGTAATATTGTGAAATCCACGATCTCGACCGTGGTCAAAAAATGATGATGACAGTATGTATGTCTGTGTACTCCACCGGCCAATAGGTGACCATGACACTGTTCTTGGTGACATAACTAAGGTAGGCCTACGTTTCAAGGTTGGTATAAGGTCAATAACGGGTCTAAAGGATTTAGAATAGCAGAGAGCTCTAGGACTCAGAGCAGTAGTTGTACCGACAGCAGAGAGCTCTATAGGGACTCAGAGCAGCAGTCGTACCCAGACGGCAGCAGAGAGCTTTAGGACTCAGAGCAGCAGTCGTACCAGCAGTGGTGAGCGCACTTCATGGCGCACTCTGCTTGCACACAAGTAGGCCATGTTAGGCGCAAGTTGGGATCTCGAAAGAGTGCATTTCTAGTTTCTATGATTTATTGAGTTGGTAATTTGTGGAATGTGATACACGCGTAATGTAGTGATCGTACAGGGAATTCAGTTGCCTGAAGCAGCACAGAAGTTAAAGGACACAGAAGAAATAAAAGTACTTTAGAGTACAAGTAGGAGTAGCGACCCGATAACTAAAGATCAACACTGAAGAACAATATTAACCCCTATTATCCCCTGCCATGTATTCATTCATTCATTCTTTCTCCCCTGACAAGGACTTCATTGATCTTTTGTTTTGAAGGAGACATTCTCCCAGGCTGTGAACTGGAACTGAAAACCTGCTATGTAAATTCTCCCGCAATCTTTTCTTCCCCTAAACATACATTTTGTAACCGTGATCAGCGATCACTGTGATCACTTTATAGTTATCGGCCGTGGATAAAGCTTGTTTTGATTAAAATCGGAATCTGGAAAAATAATATTTGAGATACTGTAAAAGCATTTGAAAACATTTAAACAACTGGAGGTGGACTGCCATCTTGTTTCCAGTTCATTGCCCATTTACTTGATCGCCTAGCAAACGGGAGGGTTTCATATGTTTCATACGAGCGCGACCTAACTTAATCAATTACCGTAATTTCCGGACTATAAAGCGCACCTGAATATAAGCCGCACCAGCTAAATTTAGGGAAAAAAACTAATGTGTACATATACAAGCCGCACTGGACTATAAGCCGCAGGTGGCCATAGAGATAGATTTAGAAGGTCCCCTTGTGGCCGTTAGCTGTAAAAATCCATAGATTAGCCGAACCGTTGTATAGGCCGCAAGGTTCAAAGCATGGGAAAAAAGTAATGGCTTATAGTCCGGAAATTACGGGCAATGTAAAACATGAACTCCTTTAGCGCCATCTAGTGGTAGCATACGCACACCTAAGGAATGCCACCCGTCCGCTCTCACTCTACGGTGCTTGTTTCCTTTCCGAGTTATTCAGGAAGGTGAGGGCCTTTTGTTATGAGCACATCACCACTCGCATTAGCTCATACCCCTTAGCTAGCATTACAACCAGTTACATTTGCTCAGCGATGCGGTACAAACTCACAAATGATTTACGATCGTCGGGTGTGCAGCGGCCCACCATGGACAGCTCTCGAACCTTTCAGATACAGGGCTTTAAAAATCCTGAAATCCTTTGAAAAATAATGGAGGCTGGATGGAGCTGGATTTAAAAATCTCTTAGCTGGTGGAGACGGAGGCTCTCCATATTTAAAGACGAATATACTCCTCTGCCTGTGTGGTCAGATGGGTGGGCCGTAAAGAGAGAAGGTTGGGAACTGCTGCAATGTCAGACTAAAGCACAGAAGTCTGACTGGGACATGGAGGCTACTTTAATGACCTCTGTCCCGACCTCTAGGTCTTTTTCCTCAGGTCTGAGCCAAAGGTGGACATTCTTAACAACGACAGTGAAAACCTATTTAGCTGCTGCTGCCTGGCTGAGTTATTGTCTCTCTCTCTCTCGCTCTCGCTCTCTCTCTGTGTGTGTGTGTGTGTGTGTGTGCTTATGAGGACCATTGACCTCACAGTCACAACAGAATGGTTGTTTGATTAAAAAATAAATAAATATAAATATATATATATATGTATGTATATATACACGTGTATATATATATATATAAATGGGGAGTTGGGCTTACAT
>NC_136806.1:28573578-28629292 GCF_951216825.1 Electrona antarctica | reverse complement strand
TTGGTGTAGTCAGGCATGTACAGCAACCAGTTGTGAGAGGAGTCAAAGAGAGGATAAATGTATTGTCCATAAGGAGACATAAACAGTATAAATCATTTGTCCGTAGGCAGACGTGTCTATAGGGAGTCCATGTATAGATTCAGATTTGATGATGAACCCCACTCGAGGAAGGAGTCTCAATCTTCTCAGACTAAGGTCCGCTGTTCTGATACATCTGTACATACCAATCGGGCTATGACAACCTCTTCTGCCAAATGCCCAGAAATGGATAGATCCCCTCAGAATCCTTTCAGCAAATCACCAGCATTGTAACCAGAAGAACAAGGAGACACCGACAAACCAACACATGGGCGTGGCAAGTATGGAGCTTTTGGGCGGGCGGAAGGCCACCATGCAGCCGAGACGGTCAAAAAAATATATATATTTTGTGATTTAATGGCTTACTGGCTTTGTATGACTAAATGCTGTACCCCCTCCAACTGTATACATCAACTGTTTGTATTGTATTTTGACACTTGCTTGACCCAAACAACACCACAATAAGAGTCACATACTGTTATGATTAACTCGGTTACTCGGAGGAGGAGGTGGAAATAACAACACAGCGACAACTAATAAGTAAACAGGTGTGTGTTTGTTAGATAAATGTGTTTTTCTTTTCTGGGGTGACAAGGGGTGATGTTTGTCGAGGCAGAGTGTTTGTGTTGGAGCGTATCAGTGCGGCAGCACAGTTCATATTCAGCCTCTTCCAGAGAGAGATGTATGTGTGCGCGTGTGTACACGTCTCCCTCTGGTGATCAGGTCCAGATCCCGGGCAAAGGCTTTTGTGCTGGTTCTGGACAACCGGCTATCCGACGGACTCGACGCCGGGCACTGCACTCCCTGTGGGGGTGTGAAACGCGTGTGTCGAATGTGTGAAGTCTGTGGAGTGAACGGTTATACACACACACATGCACGCACGCGTGCGCACACACACAATTTCAAGTTTCATCAATTAAAACAATTAATTTTTTCAAAGGTATTTCATAAATTTAATTAAATACATAAATAAACCTATTTTCCATGAATACGTTGGAGCTGTTGTGAGCTTGTAGGTCGGCTATTTTCACTAATCCGGGTCCTGGGCAAATTACACTTTTGGGTCTCAAGCTAAAAAGTTTGTGGAAATGAGGATCCGGTAACACTTTAGAATAACTATCCGTTATAACTAGTTAATAGATCATTCATAAACAGTTATTCTAAAGGGTTACCGAGGATCCTTGTAAAATAATAAAAATAAGTCAGCACCACAATCTACAGTACTTAAATAAAAAATCATCCGTGCTTATTTAATTCGTTATACCTCAACATTTGAGGTGTGCTAGTGTCACCCTGCTAAGAGCAGTATCTCCTCGTTTCCCAGCTCTGTTTGAAACCCCCGGCGTACGTCATTAAAACATGGCTCATGCACACGCGTGTAGCTTAACCCGTGAAGGTACAGGCAGTCTTCAAAGTCGTACATCGTCTCCAACTGTAGCTTCATCCCTTTGAACGTACGTGATCTCTGCAAGGAGTCTTGTATTGCAAGCTCCATCAGCGGAGAACTCAAAGAAACCGAAAGACCCTGACGATTAATCATGTTTCCATGTGACAGGCGTGTGCAGAGGGGTGGTGTGTGTGGGTGTGGATGTACATGGGGGGGTGGTGTGTGTGTGTGGGTGTGGATGTACAATTGTACATGGGGGGGGGGGGGGGGGGCGCTCCTGCCACAGTTGGCTGGAGAGAAAGCAACTTGGGCGCTCCGATGTCAGGCTGGCTATTAGCGAGACTGTCCACGAGACAAGTGGAGCGAGACTGTTTTTGATTTCCCCCCGAATTACTTTCCTCTCAACCAATAAGCGCAGGCTCCCGCATGAGGGACTTTCGGGAGTGAGTGGAGCCAGTGGCATCAAACAGGGGGGGGGATTCTTATTCGTGCTTTGTTCCCTGCACCTCCCTCAGCGTACAGTATGTCTCCTAATCTCTAATTTGGGTCTCATAATCCTCAACCACACTCCTGGAATTATAGCTCTGGTAGGAGAGCTTTCACCAGCGTCAACTGGCTAATGCCCGCTTTACGCTCCGTTTTGTCTCAAAAAAGGCAGATCTATAAGCTTATAGATCTGCTGTTTTCCGTCTGCGGTGCCTACCTGCGATGAAGTGGAAATCTGGCTTAACTCAGCATATCAGAGTTCTGTACAGACTTGCTGTACATGCACACACACACGCACGCACTCACTCACACAAACGGAGGATTAACCTTTCCCACGTCTACAGTGATTTCACGCCATTATCGCTAAACTTGTTTGTTGCACTGGCTAAGACCAGATGCATGCTACCTCCTCTGTTAATGCGGGGTCGGGCCGGTTTCATTGATTCCCACATGTCCCACACTTTGAATTGTGCTCATTTGAATGTCAAGAACAGCATTGTAGCACTGCTGTGCGTTTCCCTGCTGAGTTGATTTGAGTGCTCATTTGAATGTCAAGAACAGCATTGTAGCACTGCTGTGCGTTTCCCTGCTGAGTTGATTTGAGTTGTCTATTTTTTTGTTGTGCTTGGTGTTGCAAACTGACGGACCTCTATTGTCAGCAGCACTGAAGTAAGCATGAGGAACAAACGAAACCGGACAGATGCAGGTACGATTAGACTCATTAGAGGGAGGATGCTATAATGGGAATTAGTATTGTCGCTGTCAAGCATAAACGTCTTATCTCCATATTTGTATTGTTTTTTTCCCTCAAATTAACCCCCTGCAAAATGCATCAAACATGGCAGATCTGCAAGCTTGAAACACGGCACAAAGCAACCCATTTTGAGCTTGTACTGCTATACGTTAGCTAGTTTTTAATTTTAAACAAATACAAATTCTAAACAGTTTAGGACGTACAGTATGTCTGTCCATCTGACAGTGACAAAACTAATGTAATAGGCCTACAGATAAAAATAATTCTAGGTAAACTTAAAGGACCACTTTTCAAGTTGCCTTCGTATACTTGGTCCTCACTAATGTTCATGATAAAATACCACAATTTCTTTCTACTTCTGTGTCTGTGTCTCATGGGAGGGCTCGGGGCAGTTCAGAAACCCGTCCACCTGTGACATCATCGATGGGGAATCAAATCTAATTTCTATTCTTTGAATCCTATAGCGTCCCTCTAGGTCTTAAGAGCTTTTTTCCTTCATCTTTGGAAATGGTTTGGCTAGCTTTATGCAAAGGGCTTTACGATTCACCTTACCCATTCACATGCATTGCACACACATGGTCACACATTCACACACCCAAACCGTGCAAGTCCTCTTGCTCAAGGACACTTGAGACACACCAAGGTGGATCCGGGGATCAAACCGAGAACCTTCCGAGATGTCCCACTCACCTGTATTTGGAACTGGTTTGGCTAGCTAGACTCGGAGGCCCTGCACAGGGGAGTTACTTATGGATGCTGTTCAGGTAATTTAGCAGTTATGCTGTCATTCTAAACGTCAATTCGTTCCCGGCAGTGGTTAACGCAAGCCTATGCATATACGTACAGTAAGCCTGGCTCTTACCCGCGTCACCGCTGCATGTTTCCCTCTTTTAGTACAACGAGGTCGGAGATGTTTTATTACGTGATTAACCCTCCATCTCCTTCCATCTCCTTGCTTCATGTTTCTCCTAACAAGGTGCGAATGTAGTGGAGCCCCACCGGAGAACCAGCCTGAGCCATCAAGGATGAGATCTTGTCTCAGAAGAACACTCCTTTCTTCTGCCTCCACGCGCCACCACTGATAGGGGCTACAGATATGAAATGACTGAATGTCCTTTGTTCTGTGTGTGTGTGTGTGTGTGTGTGTGTGTGTGTGTGTGTGTGTGTGTGTGTGTGTGTGTGTGTGTGTGTGTGTGTGTGTGTGTGTGTGCGTGTGCGTGTGCGTGCGTGTGCGTGTGCGCGCGCACAATCCTGTAATTCTCTTCACCAAAACAGTAGGGATGGCAAGTGACACATGTGCATGCACGTACATACACATTTTAACAGCCTCAAATTCTCTTAACAGCAGAGAGAGGTGTGTGTGTTTGTTTGGGGGGGGGGGGGAGAATCAGGCCTTTGTAGTGACACGTGGAACAAGATGTCTCACCAAAGTAAAATGCAAATTGGTATCAATGGGAACAAAATGTAACGGTATCAAACGCACTTGACAATGAGAAGTCACAGAAGACATGTCCTAATGAGGAGAAACGCGAGCAAAAAAAAGTAACACCTCACTCGCAACCTCAGACATTTTAATCTTTTAAAGCCCCCGACAGGCGGCACATTGTTAGACAAACCGCATGTCACTGTGTGTTGATTTTGTTCTTCCTCGCTTTTTCCTCCTCTACCTGGCGCGTTGTATTTGTGTCTGGCTAGCCCTGCAGTGCGTCTCTTAACAAGGCTGTCGCTCTTTGAAGAGTGGGCCTGGCTGTCACACAGCTTCAGCTGGCATTTCTGAACCTGTGGTTGGCAAGGCTGCTGAAGTGCTGTGGTGAAAGGAGTGCCTGTTGTGCATGTACAGTATGTAGCGCTGCATCTCAATGTTAATGTGTATAACCAGCTCTGGCATGTTAATGCATGTCACTGCATATGCAATGTGCATGTTTGTACTTTTTTTTAATACATCGTTCTGTTTGTTTTCATATAGTTTTGCTATGGGCATGTCTCCATGTGAAGTTTGCTACCTAGGGGGTAAACTTGTGGGGTGTTGGAGCGGCTATAGTTTTGGGAGAGCTCTTGTCTGTCTAAGAACCACTTCGAAAATGAGTGGGTCAGTATATAGATTCGTTTACACAAGTAAAAGCAGTGCCACAATGTAGAAATGCAAGTACAAGGGCTGTATACCAAGGTTTCAATTGAGTAAAAATAGTAGTAGGACATCAACACGAGTATGTACAGTATACCAAAAGTAAAAGTGCTTATTATGCAGGATGTTCCATTAAAAAAAGAAAGAAGGAAAGAAAATTAAATAGCAGAATCCTGTCGGGGCTCCTCACTGGCATGCAAGACAGTAGGGTACAACAGCTGTGACAAACCTAATTAATTGGCATAATGACTAAATTGTGATTAAAAGAAAAAGTGGTAAAAATAATTGGCTACTCTAAATGTAAGGGGCAAAAAAAGAACACTCATCTGCCAGTAACCTTGGATTAGGTGCTGGAGCCAAAAGGAACCAAAATATTGCTGCAAGCAGCGATAACATGGCCAAGCAATAAGAAACAGCACACCCGTGTGAACTGAGGTGCAGGGTGCTCAACAACACGGCTGGCTGGCTGGCTGCAGTTATAGTGCTCAGTGTGAATGGCCCTTTTAGGCTGCTCAACAGTGCCACTTTAGGTCACCCAGCAGTATTGCAGCTGTCCGTAGACAGACAGACAGACAGACAGACAGACAGACAGACACATGTAGCCAGCCATTGGAGGTTAGGCACCGCTCAAAAACTATATGAAATACGCAAATTAAAACATAGAACACTGCAGTTGAGAGAAGACCATACACTTAAAGGGGCATTTCACCCCTGGAATAAACTCCAGTCACTCTATGTTAATGGTATTTGTATAGTAGATAACAGCAGCACAATTAGACATTTGCACACTCTGGCCAGAAAAAAATAATAGTCTGTGAATTTGACTAGGGTTTGACTGGATTGCTGAATTCCTACAATGTCCACAATGCTTTGCTGCATTGCTACGCCTTGGAGGTTTGACTTTTTCCTCCATAAACATTGCCACATGCCAGGGAGCCAGTGTTGCCATGTCTACTTACTATAAGCAACTTTGGGTTTGTTTTCCTATAAAGTTGCTTGTAAATATTGGTTGTTGGAGTTTTTTCGGCTTGTTTCTAACATTTCTAAATGTTTTGATTGTTTTTTTTAAACCAGTGGTTGGTTGACATTTCCATGTCAAGGACCCCCAAATTGTATTTTTCCCATGTAATTTGTGCCAGGTAGCCCAGTATCTGTGTATCAGATATGTGGTGTTAAAATGTTTAAAAATATTCCACATTTTGCACTTTATCCCCTCAAGATTTTTTGGAAAATAGCCTAATATGCACATAATATATTTACAGGTATCGTATATAACAAAAAAATATATGTGCCTAATATTCTTTTGGGATATTTGCATTTTGTATTGATCTGGTTGCTTATTTCTCTTGCAAGTCAGTCAGATCTGGCAACAATGCAATATTCGGTTGATTCATGCTGGGCCATTGCTGGCCTGTCCAGACCAAGGGGGCAGGCAGACTTTCCAACGTTGAAGCTCTGGGCCCTAGTGGTAGGAGGAGGGACTACAGGCGGACCCGTGGATTCATGACCGGGAAACCCCGTGCAGCTGGGCTTTAACATTGAGCGCTCGGTTGCACTTCCGCATTTGACCACCAAAATGTGGTGGTCAAATGCGGAAGTAGACGTTCTGAGACGGTACTTCCGGCAGTCTTCCGGGTGCTTCAAAACGCCACTGAGCAACTTCCACTGACATGAATAGCGGAGGGGGCGGAGCTTCGCGCCAGTTCAGTCTCTATTATATATATACTCTATGGTCCAGACTTTGTTGGTTAACTTTTGGATGACTACAAAAACACGACTGGAAGTTATTTCTTCTAACGCGAAGACTGCTTCTTCCTGGACCAGTAAACATGCATTTGGAGTCGGACCATGGCGTAAGACTGCTTCTTCCTGGACCAGTAAACATGCATTTGGAGTCGGCGTATTTTGTTTTCTCTATGGAAAGAATGTCTTCAGGAATTAGCCCTGACCCGCTGTGCATCTCGCTGCTCTCAAGGTGAAAAACATGATTTGTCTCGTTTGTATCAATTGTAGCAAACTAAATATATTAGCACAGTATCACTAAACTGCGTGTGTGTGTGTGTGTGTGTGTGTGTGTGTGTGTGTGTGTGTGTGTGTGTGTGTGTGTGTGTGTGTGTGTGTGTGTGTGTGTGTGTGTGTGTGTGTGTGTGTGTGTGTGTGTGTGTGTGTGTGTGTGTGTGTGTGTGTGTGTGTGTGTGTGTGTGTGTGTGTGTGTGTGTGTGTGTGTGTGTGTGTGTGTGTGTGTTCTCAGATGTTTCGTCTTTGCTTTGCCACCACCATCAGAAGAAAGCCTATAGTGACAGGATCTAGAGATGGACATTTTACACATCATCCGCAATTTTATAATAAAAAAAAAAACATTTGACAGGTGCGAATGTTTGCGACTCCCAATTATTTTTTAGAACATTCACTGTACACTTATGATGTGCATTATTCTTTACATGACATGCTAATGATGTGTTTTGTACCATGCAGTTTCATCATGCTTTTAATTTAGTGGATAACGGTTTGACTGTACAGTACACGTTAATACCAAGCAAAAATAATGATATACATGTAGAAGAGAATGCACGTTATGTAATATGCCATTTCTGCCTAAATTAAACGCACATGAAAAGGTTCAAATGAACCCTATACCCTATACTATACAGTAGATAGCATTTGGCGTCCAACATTTTTATTTGTCAACATGGTCTGCAGACAATGACTAGCAAGCAAGATGTAATGTAGCTGTTTTATTACATGTTTTCCGAGGTTTAAAATACAATTCTAAAATAAAGGATGACATGAAGGCTTGGGGAAAAAAAATGTTCTTGTGAGCCAGCAGCCAGCCATACAGCAGCAGTCTCCATCTCCACACCACCACGGTATGTCTGTGCATGAGAATAACATAGATTAGATCTGTCCAAACGTGAAGCCTGGTTTATACTGTGTTCAAGTTGCATTACGGTGTGGGCGTGTGGCGCACCGGAAATATCGGCTGCGATATATGACCTGGAATAGTGGAATTATCTTGCCATGATACTACCTATACATACTACGACACTCAGGCACTGAACTAAACATTGTACAGTATACTGCCCTACTTTTATAAATCTCTCAGCAATCAATTGCTAGATTATTATGACAAGTTTGCATAATGTTTACACTTTGCAGAAATACTTACTCTGTAACTCTATATAGTATCCAGGCTGGGCCAGGCTGCCCTGCATGATGTGTGCCCGTTTCATCTGCACCGGAGATATGCTGTTCTGTGTTTTATAACTTGTATATGGTTCAATTAAATAACCCTGCTGTGCTTGGGAATCTTCACTGCTCACAATCTGACGCCCAGACGCCATGACACAAAGTAAACAAATGAATGCAGCGGTGGGGGAGTGGTCAACGAAGGTTCTAGGTGACGACTGTGTTTTGGGGGCTGGTCTGACTGCAGTCTGAAGAGACAACCATGTAGTCCGGAAGGCATGTGACACTGATCATCATGACGTAGAGAACATGAATTCCTGACCAAGATATCTAAAAACACAGATTACAGACAAAAAACCCTGGCAAAGTCTTTCTAGTGTCAAAAAGCCCCCTAAAGGAGGGTGTCACTCGTCCCATCTGGTACCAGCCTACCAGGAAGGGTGGCCCTTTGGATGTTATATAGCGCCCTCCTTTGGCCAATTGGAGTAAGACTGGGTTCAGCGCTATTTGGCATGATCCTCTACCATACTGTAAAGTTTTGACTCTGCATGTACTGTATATGCAATAGGGGTAGAAGAATAATTTTCATAAAACTGCAATATTCATTGGCTCATAAAAGCTCATACAATCGTCTCAGGGTTTTTAGATATTGGTCTAAAGTTTGTGTGTAGACAGTTTCGCGCAAATTGCGTAAATATCCCAGGATTAGGCCTAGATTGATTTTAACAGTTTTTTCATATAATTGAAAAGTTTGGGAGATATAAGGGTCATAGGTAATTCGTCATGAGGAGACACATGTGTATTTAAGTTTTATTGCTGGCGGTCAAACGGTTCATGAGCTATGCCTGAACTTTGCTTTTTCAATTGATCACTGTAGCGCCATCCTTTGGCCAATAGTTGTGGGCTTCGTATCTATGCAGGGTGACATAGCCCTATACCATATTGCCGCATTTCGTGAAAAAAAAAGGCCGGTTTGGCCTGGAGCACCGACAGATGGCCAATGGTTGTGGGCTTCGTGTCGTCACCGTTTGGCATAGCCCTCTACCATATTGCCAAGTTTTGCGACAACCTGCATAGACCTTCTTCAGACATTTCTACAGGAGAGTACAGTCCCTGACCTACTGCACAAACAAGGACTGTGCTATACAGATTCCAAAGTGTTTAGTTACAAAATGATGGTTTCGTTGTAAGCATTGTGCGAACGCGGTGACATCGAGTGACTCTAAACAACTGCTCATATTCAGCCTTTTACCCCGTCCTGATGTTGGCACAGTCATACTGACACATGTGGCCCAGGGCAGTGTTACCAGATTATGTGAGGGAAAAAAGCGCCCATGCAGGGCTACGAAATCAAGCCCAAAAGATAAAGATACAATAAAATACACATTCATTTGTGGGGTCCTTGACATGAAAATGTTTGAGAACCACTCAACCAAAATAATCAACTACACTTTAGAAACAAGCCACAGCCCGCAAGTACTAACATTTACAAGCAACTTTACAGACAATCAAGCGGTTTATAATAAGCAGACTTAGCAACCCTGGTCCAGGTGTGTGTTTATGGGAGTATTTTACAACGGGGTTCAGCCAACTATCCGTTTGCTAAGCTTCATGTGCCTGACGTCCGGAGTGAGAGTAGGGAAGGTGTCATCAGCTCTTTCAAAGGAAGGAACCATGCTTGCTTGAGGATTATTACATATTATGGCATAAGAGGATAATAATAATGTGCATTATGCAGTGTTGCTCTTCAAAGGAGTTCCCGTCTATCTGCAGTATGGTTGGAACTCTTATGGAATCGTTTCACTCTATTAACACACAGTTCTGGGTAGCAACACAAAAATAGCTGATATACAAGCTCACAACACGCCACATTGTTTTGAACATGTCTGGCCTATAGTGTCATGGCAGAAATGATCCCACAGAAGAGATAACACAACACAACAGCTTCATTCTTCACCACCTTCACATTCTAAATGGCAAAAGCTCAACACATGCATTGTCCGCAAGACCCTGAGGACAGCGGGTTTCCAGTGCATTTTCAAAAAAGTGCAGTTATATTTGCAGGTACACATGCACCTGCATAGGATGCAAATGTTTCTAAAATAACGCGTAGCAGCGTTCAGGTGTTCAGGTGAGCATGTCCAGTGGACATGCTCACCTGAACATTGTCCACATGGTGAGCCACGGCTCTGCAGTGCCAGCTCCTCTATACCTCGGTGCATTGTTGATTTAGTTTTAGTCATAGTCTTTTGAATGCAATTTAATTTAGTTTTAGTCACATTTTAAGTCGTCTGAAATGTTTTAGTGTCAGTCTAGTATTAGTCGACTAAATATAATACGATTTCAGTCGACTAAGAGGGCCATTCGAGCCGCAAGTGGAGCCTGCAGTACTACCATTGCCCAGGTGGAGCCTGCAGAACCATTGCGGCTCAAGAATCCACCACTCCTGAATGAAGTGTCTGGTGCTGGGAGTCTGGTGCAACGCACAGGTCCTAGCTGTACTCCTGGTGAGAGCAGGACCTGGTGAGACGTAGGAGGGGCCCGGACAGGAGTCAACCCACAGAGCCTATTCCCTCCACATGCCAGAATTGTACCTCTCAGTCCCAGCATAGTAGTTCCGGAGTGGTTCCAACGGATTGTGTGGCCCTGGTCTTTCCCTAGTAGTGGGTCTGATCGAGGGTATAGCTACTGGGACATAAGTCGGGACTTGATCACCCCGGCTGGGTCACCCGAGTGAGGGGTATGATATTCGCGAGACCAGAAACCCTGATGACCTTGGGATACATCACTGAGGATACGTCCCAGTTGCATCCATGCAATGTATTTTCGTTCTACAGTCGATTTTGCCGTCAAAAAAATATATTTGCGGGCCTTGATGGTGTCGTAATGGCAGATTTTACACTTTGTTGCATGCTGACAATAGCCCATCTACAAGCTCACAATGCGTCTCGCATGACAAAATTGGTATATTTAGTCATAGTTTTAGTCATCATGGCTTAGTTTAATTTAGTTTTTTATTTAGTTTTGGTCAGTGAAAAAAGTTAGTCGACGAACATGTTTCGTCTACGAAATCAACACTGACTCGGTGCCAATCTCTCTTATCAATCAGCTTGATATGGCAAAACCTGCCTAACAAAATCATGGGGATTGAGTTGCTTCTGATCATGCCGTTGCTATGAATAGTGCTCACTTTTCGTCAGACATGGCTGGCTCTCCTTGGTTGTAAGTCACATCTCCACAGGCGGTAAAGCCTTCTTCAACATAAAAACGAGAGAAATTAAAATAGCCCTTGAAAAATCACAGCCCCCTCACGCATTAGAATGACAATATCAGAACCAAGCACGGGTGTTTTCAATTAATCTAACATGGATAAAAGGGAGTTTGAAGTGACAATATATAGGAGGGTGTGTCTTATAAAATTGATTTCAAATATCTAAATACGGAATCAAGCAACTTCAAAACTGTCGGTCCTCACAAAAGCCTAGTAGACGTTGAAATGACCCCAAACATGTTTGAAAGTGAAACATCACTTTAATACCAATGTCTATTAGAATTGCATGTGATTAGTAGTATTAGAAATATGTTTACAGTAAGAAAAAAAGTCACCACATTCAATACCTATTTCCACCAGTGTGCCCCACACACACACGCGCGCGCACACACACTCTCTCTCAAATGTGTTAAACGCGGCAGAGGAACATATTTCAAACTCTATCGAACGTTTATTTTAAGATGAGCTCATTCCGAGTTGACACGTTTCTCTATAAGTTGCCCCCCGTCTTTTCAGAGGCAGTGAGCGAGAAAACTCAGCCTGATTCCTTTCACCGGTGCACACGGCAGTGTTATTGGACCGGAGAGCTATAGCCTCGCGGCTGCTGAGACGTTTCACTGCCGTCAGGCTGAATGTATACACATTTCAAAGTGGCAGAGCGCCATTATGTCACAACAGTCTTCTCCGTGAAAGTCACACATTTCGGCAGATGGAACGTTAAGCGGCCAGCGCTCAAATGCATTCCGACACTTGAGTGACCCCGAGGAAAATGTGCAGTCTTCCGTGACTATTATTACAGTGGGATTACAGTATACCAGCCCAGCCAGTGTCAGAGTCAGGGACCGCCATGGGTTCCTTTGAGCGTATTCCAGAGGTCCCCAACATAATGTGTCAATATACAGTAGCATCAACATCAGTTTTGAGCAGTTTAACCCTGATGTTGGCTATTTGAAAGTAGCACTGAGCAGATGGGCTATTTGAAAGTAGCATAAGCACACTGAAGCTCACAAAGTGCTATTTTCTATAGAACATTCAGTACTACCGTATTCCGCTGATCAGAACAATGGTCACCAATTTATGGCCATTTTTTAAAGTTCTATAACACTGCTGTAGTGCCCTATATGTGTGCATTTGTATTTGTTTTGGTCTGACTATTGTCATGGCAGATCCCTGAACAGCATGTGTGCCACATTTGGTGGTGATTGGAGGAATGGTGTGCCTGTGGCTTCCGGGGGACCCTGACGTGGACTCTGGCAGGAATATTGTCATGGAAGACCCTGAACGGTGTCAATATTGTTGCAGATTAGAACAACTAGGCACTGGCTGACTTGAAACAATGCCAGTTAGAAATGCATGCCCCACTCAGTTATTATGTCTGTGTGCCTTGGAGTCCCAAATATGGAGTCTATGCAGGTGTCAACATCATTGTGATGTCAGAACAGGCCAGCTCTGGAGATCTAGGGGTGATCAGTTGTGATCAATTTGCTATAATTTGGGCCCTGTCCAGAGCCTGGCAGAGGCTTTTGTGCTGGTTCTTGACAACCGTGGGTCGGACCAACTCGAGGCCGGGCACTGCACTCCCTGTGGTGGTGTGGAATGTGTGTGTCGAATTTGAAGTCGGTGGGGCAAACAGTTCTCAAGTTACGTGGATTACAGACACACACACACACACACACACACACACACACACACACACACACACACACACACACACACACACACACACACACACACAGCCCTGGACGTCTGATATGTGGTCCCTGGTGTGGCTATTCTAATGGCAGATCCCTGAACAGTGTTATTGTTTGTGTCAAATTTGGTGCATCTCCATGCTGCATTAGTGACGTCCACCGTTGGTCCGTCCGCCCGGCTGCCATACCCCCTCTAGGCAATATTAATTAAGGTGTGAGTTTTTTTTAATAAAGGGGAGCCTCCAAGTGTCCTTGATGGCGTAGTAGCCAACAGGAGGATGACTTATTGTTCTGCTATTTGGAAATAGCCAATCCAAATAGCTCACAACGCATTGATCATGACTCGTGAGCTTGTGGATCGACTATTTCCGAAAAATGCTTGACAGAGCTTAACAAATCTCTTCCAGGGTCCCCCGACACAACATCTTATCAAATGGATGTCTGCGGCCAAAGGCATACCAATTTGGGGGTCGCTGACATGAAAATGTCTGAGATCCGATGATCTCGACAGCTGGGAATTTCCTGTAATCTTTTCTCCTCTTTCGGAGGCATCCGGAACGGGCCAGAGGGGGGCCGTGGGTCACGCTCTCCAAAGGTCATGTCTGATCCAGGAGGGGTCCTGCACTCTGCCTAATTATTCCACACCAGCAGTTACGTCGGGCGCATGCACCACCTTGCTCCGAAGACCCCTTAATCTCCCACCCTGCTCCGGGAGATCCGGCAGCGAGCAAGGGAAACTCATTAGACGTGCCCTTGTCTGAGCTGATGCTGACCCTGCATGCAAGGTCGATCGTGGAGGTCTGAAAAGCTGCACCTTCTAACTTGTGCTGAGGCGTTTTGAACAGCGAGGGAAGGGTCTTTGTTGCGTGACCGAACATGCTCTCTGCTGTCTCGTTTTAAACATTGGTTTAAAGCGACTTAAAACTGCTACTTTGGTTCGGAGGGTTGGTGAACTGTTTCTTAATGGTACAGGGAAAGCTGTTGGAATACTCGCACTGTAAAATGTGTGTATGCCTTTCTGCAGGTGGCTTCAATATTCTTCAGGCCAAGGATGAAGCAGGGGACCCCTCACCACACATTGCATAACATTGTGTTGAGATTCAACTTTTTCATATAGTTCATGGATAGCATAAACTTAATTAAGCTATACACTAATCCACTAATTTGCAGTTAATGTTTGTTTACACACTATTTTTTGATTCATGTTGATGTACATTTTCATGAATATATTTAAACATTAACACAGGTATTAATTAATTAAACCGTCAACCCTCGTTGCCGAAACTCTTCCAACCCACACCACGGCGACCTGATTTGAGCTTGTAGATCCACATTTTTTTTGGACGCCCCCCATATTGGAACTCTGAGGACCCCTAAGGGTCCATGACCCCTGTTGAAGACCCATGAACTCTGAGGACCCCTAAGGGTCCATGACCCCTGTTGAAGACCCATGAACTCTGAGGACCCCTAAGGGTCCATGACCCCTGTTGAAGACCCCTAAGGGTCCATGACCCCTGTTGAAGACACATGCTTCACTGGACTCACAATCCTATAGGAGTATTCCTCTGACCTACACATTATATTTACACTGAACGTACTGTGGTCAAAGTTATGCCTTTCTATAATTCACATGCAATATTAATATTAAGTCTCATCACACTGACACATAAGTAATGAAATCTGCATTATTATTAATTTATGAATTCACATATGAGGCAGGAATGTACTATATCTGTCCACCCGAACCATGCTAATCTGTGGGTTTAACAGCTTTGCTCCATAACCCGCTAAACGCACGTTTTATTCCATTGCCTTTCCCTGTGTAACACGCTAAACCAGCTATTTGTTTTATGTTTAATTCACCATGTTTTGATGACTTTTATGAAAATCCGGCATCGTTGCGGACATCGTGACGAGGCTGCCACTTTATGATGACGTAACCGGAAATCTAAAACTGGCTTGCAAGGGCTTCTGGGAAACTGACTCCAATGCAAAGTGAACGAGGGGGTATGGACAATCTTGGCTCGCTTTGCTCTTTGTTTGTGATTCGCATCGCGGAAGTGGGATATGTGTCCACTAGCTAACAAACGATGGGACTATTTTCACCCGGATTTTCAAGATGCGGAGCTAGAATTACGACTCATTGACCTCCAAAGGTACGGTAGCTGTAAACATTTGCAGTGACCGCAACTTCTTATAATGTTAATTACAGCAATACATACAGTAGGGTGTGGGGGGGGTGTGGGGATGGCACCCATGCTTCAATGGGAAGGGTCCAGGGTGGGGGGAGGGGGGAGTGCCGGTGTATATAGTGCAATGGTAGTTCCCAATTTTTATTTATTTAGTTCAAGACCCAAAAGAGAAATTAGACGTTTGCCTGAGATCCACACTAGTGAAAAAACTACATCCTTGAATTTATTTGAATTATTTTTTATTCAGGAACTTTTATTGAAATAAAATCCAGATTGAGGGAACATATAGGGACAGTTTTACTCATGACCCATACAAATTGGTCCACGACCCACACATGGGTCCCGACCCAGTGTTTGGGAAACACTGGCATAGTATGTGCGTATATACGTCGAGCCATTGAGTGGCTCAAATTGCCGATGCTGCATGTGAAGAAAAAAAAAAGCCGACAGCACACGGGCGGGCTCTCTTGCGTCAGCACTCTTTGGCGTTCAGCGTTTATTTCCGACAACAAGAGTATTTCCTCAGATAAAAGGCTCTGTGTTGCTGCCTGGTTGTCTTTACACCCACACTGCCATGCACACGGCCAGGCCTCAAGGTCAGCGCTGCGCTCAGCTGGCAGCAAGCGGAGGTTGCTCACCCACGCATGGCGCCGCACACATACAGTACACACACACACACACTTTGTTTTTATTATTACTGTACTTGTGAGGATATCAACATTTTATGAACAGCACTTTTATGATTTAAGATTTTTTAAAGCCTAACCTTAAAGCTGTAGTTCACCCGAAATATGACTTATTTGCTATAAATTACACGTCCCACAAAGCCTTGAATTCACAGAGAAGTTTTTGTTTTTGTCGCATTAATAAGACAATTTGATGACCAACTCTTTGAGTCACTGCGACGCACATATACGCACTTCCACATACTGTACACTCACACCAACTATCCAAGGAATAGAATTACTTTTTCTGACTGCAGACATGTTTTTTTGGTCATTTCACTATGACATATTTTGCCGATGCCCATTTTATTTTTTTATTCCTTTTCTATTGGATGAAAAAGTGCTGTGTAAAGGCTTTGTGTGTCTGAGCACTGTCGAGGAGCACCGGGCAAACCGCTTCACGTGCCGTTACACCCGTGAAAATGCGAAGGCAGCGACATCGGTCCATACCATTAGAGGTTACACTCTGTAACACATTGAGTCAAGTAGCACACTGCACTTCATAATGCAGAGAAAGAGAGAGGGAGAGGGGAGAGAGAGAGTTCATCACAGCTGTGTGTGTGTGTGTGTGTGTGTGTGTGTGTGTGTGTGTGTGTGTGTGTGTGTGTGTGTGTGTGTGTGTGTGTGTGTGTGTGTGTGTGTGTGTGTGTGTGTGTGTGTGTGTGTGTGTGTGTGTGTGTGTGTGGTATTTGCAATCACGGAAATCAGTTTCTGTCCAGTGAGTTAATTTGACAGGAGAATCTAGAAATTCTAGACTGTTTTACATAAATGCCAGAGCTTAAATCAACAATCAACATCCAGTCACATGTATGTGTACACACACACACACGCACACATTTTCTTCCCAATTACATTTGTAACACTGGCATGGTGCAATGTGGTGGTCATGTGAATGTTGGCAACTGAACACAGTTAGTTGCAGGATAATTACAGTCAAACAGCACTATAGGGAAGAAAGGATTATGCTTGAATGGACATGAGCAGATTGAGAGAAAAAAGGGACCCACAAATAAAGTCAAGAAAGCAGCCACATGAGACAGCATAAATCATCCCATTGGGACAAATGAAGAGAATACCATATTCCTGCAAAGCATCGCAAAGGTTGTAAGTGTGATAATTGAATATTGAGTTCACAATGAGCAGCTCTGCATGTCGAAGCCTTCCTTCATTGCGTATATAATCCATGGCAGTCCCAGTGACACCATGCGAGTCCCCCCTCCCTTTCTGAGGCACAGAGGACCTACAAATGTCTTCCCCACTGGCGAAAATCCACAACATCATTAGTTAAGTAAGTTGCAGGCATATTGATTAGAGGCGTTTAATTTACCTTGCCTCTCTGACGGCAGAGAAAGTAGCCTTGAGGAAGACAAAAAACAAGGATGACTCGCGGAGAGCGAACAAATGGAAAATGAGAGCGAGCGAAGATGGGATGTAATCTATGTGAGAAGCAAAATGCTGATCGAGTGAGGTTCATATGGATCCGGAAGCTCTTGAGAATTCACTGGACACGCCCTCCTTAAGCCTGGTTGTTTTGGTTTCCTGCCCTGCCATGCATCCGACGCGCTAGCATTGGCGTGGTCTCCCGCTAAAGCCTACATGAGCAAAACGTCACCCCACAACTGTACGTCAAGAGAGACAGACCGTTCCCATCCCTTCATAAATTAACCACGATGATGAATTTAAATTATGCCTTGTTCATCCATCGATCCAAGCCGATGATTGATCGATTGCATTGATCATTCAAATAATCATGCTCCCGAAAGTGCAGCGCGGCCCACCCGTCCGGCAGCTTAACACGGTAGCCGGAAAAGGGGTCAGACGCCGTGGGCCGTGGACGGAAGCGTGTGGGCCCGCCCTGATCCCACACAAGCTTGAGAGCGGCTGTCTTAAGCTATATAGCAGCTAATCAACAAACTGAGGTTGTGACCCAGGGGACGCCTTGCGGCTGTTTTCCAATTAGTGTCACCAGAGAGACAAATAAAAACGCTGCCACACTGACTGTACTGGAGCACACTCTGCATTGGAACAGGAGGCAGAGAGGGGAGGGCGGGGGCGAGAGGCATGAGAGTTCTGTGCAGCGGAGGAGGGGGAGAGAGAGAGAGAGAGAGAGAGAGAGAGAGAGAGAGAGAGAGAGAGAGAGAGAGAGAGAGAGAGAGAGAGAGAGAGAGAGAGAGAGAGAGAGAGAGAGAGAGAGAGATGCAGACGACAGCCATGCATCTCGGGCGGGGGGGTTGAGCAGATTAAACGATTGTGACAGCAATTTGGGCAAAACAACATTTGGAAGGGCTTGAGACAGACGGACAGACAAGCGCTCTGCTCTGTTCTACCCGGCCCAGTCTGTGGAGAGTATACTCCTTCATTATGGTGGGGCCATTGCTGCAAGAGAATGGAAGACAGGCGATCTCAATTAACTCGGGGGAGGGCCCTGGATTTGTATGCAGTCGCGCCACGCACCAAACTTGTCATCTATACCTTCCAAAGTCCTCGTTTGCTTTCTTTTCAAGCTCCCTCTCGCCGCCTATCTCGCCTTATACCCTCCCTCCCTCCTCCCATACCGACTGCTTAGCGGCGCTTTATGCCTGTCTTGGAGATGAGAGGGGGAGAGGAGAGGAGCGGTGGAATGACTCAGCTCTCTGCCAGCCAGTAGTTTTCATGGGGTGAACCGAAGGTGACAGCAGCAGGATTGCTGGAACATCGACAGTTAACTGCATCCCCCCCCCCCCCCGGCCCACTTGTCCGTTTTGCCTGCATCGCCACGGCGGCAGCGCTCGGTGGGGAGACCAGCTAGCGACGCGGGCGGTGTAACCCCCGATTAAGAATCAAGAGTGCCGTTCTGCCATGGTTTTTTGCCTTTGCCCCGAGCATGCATGGCAGACGTTCTATCACAACAGTTAGTAAATACTCTGTTCCTTAACTAAAAGTACTGTATTCAAAATGCATTTGAGTAAAAGCACGGGTAACGAGTAACGGCATTGACACATTCGTACAGTAACATGGCAAAAAATACTCAAACGTGTCAAGATTTCTTCTTTAACTTGTAGTGGAGTAGAAGTATAAAGTAGTATGCAGTAAAATATGACACAGGGCTAGCTGGCGATTAAGAATCACGAGCAGTTCTGGCACTTTTTTTTGCCTTTGCCCCAAGTGCCATAGAGCCAAGCTCTCCTCTTGCCGGAGAGCGAGGAGAACGGGTAGGAGGGGAAGGGGGGACGGGGGGGATTAGGAAAGAGAAAATAGAAAATGGAGCGAGAGGTTTTACTGAAGCTGCCTCGGCGTGCCTCTCCTGTCTCCCCTGATCCCATCATCATGCCATGCATTAGTCAGGCCCTGTGAACCTCCAGTGAGGAAGATGTACTCACAGGTTTTACTTAGGCAAAAAGTATTAATACTGCAATGTTACAAGACAAAAAGGTCCAGAATTCAAAATTTGCTTGAGTAAAAGTACAAACGTAGGCTATTGGTGTCAATTGTTTTCACTTAAAATACCAAAAGTTGAAAGTAGTCTATATACTCATTATGCAGAATGTCCCACGTTCACAAGATTTCAATAAGAATATTTAGAAAATAGCAGATATATAAGCTCACAACCCATTGTGAGCTTATATATCTGCTATTTTCAAATGGCAGAGTATATAATAATAAAATAAAAAACTACAAAGCCACTATAGGAGCTATAGACAATTTGAACATTTTCAAAATATTGTAGTGTAGAGTAAAAGTAAAATATGTTCCTATGAGATGTAAAAGTAGGCTACTGAAAACTGGGAATACTCTAGTAAAGTAAACATACCTAAGAATTTTACTTAATTACATTAGTAAATGTACTTAGTTACTTTACAATACTGTGAACCTCCACTCAGTGTGTTTTTTTTCCTTTTGCAATACCACAATATGGAGAGAAAAAAAGAGTCAGGGTTTGAAGTTAAATTACCAAAGTAAAAGTACCATTTATGAATGGCCTGTTTGTCTTTTTTGTTGTTGAAATTATCTACAAGCTAACTCTGCATTGCAATGTGACACGTTGTAAGCTTGTAAATTGCCTATTTCAAACAGCCAACGTCTTACATGTTTAAATGGCCACTGTATGATTTGTAGGCTATATTTAATAATGTAAATCTACAAAATAACTAAAGCTGGCGAATCCATGTAGTGGAGTACAATACTCTGAAATGTATAGCAGCGTATAAGTATCAACTTCTACCAACTCAAGTACCTTGAAATTGTACTCGAGTACCGCACTTGAGTAAATGTACTTGATTACCCCCCCCCCCCCCCCCCCCCCCCCCCCCCACGCTGTCTGCGTATGGGAATATGTGAAGGGAGAGGGAATCCATCAAGAGTAATGGTATTGCTGTATGCCCCGAGGGCAGCCATCTTTAATCCTCACCCATCATGCCTCAGCCATAAAGTATGCAATCACGGCCCCGTTTTCGCCGGGCAACAGGCGGAAGTACCCCCCCCCCCCCCCCCCTCACCGCCGCCCGTCAAGCGTGTGGTCGCCTTCATGCTCTATTTAAGGTGGGAGTCAAGAGGTTTTTCCTCTCTCTCTCTCTCTCTCTCTCTCTCTCTCTCTCTCTCTCTCTCTCTCTCTCTCTCTCTCTCTCTCTCTCTCTCTCTCTCTACCTTAACCAGATGTGTCAGGTCTCTCATCTGTGCAAAGCTCCACTCTCTTCCACGACTCCGTTCCTCCCCTTGGCAGCTGTTCCCTGACTTGGCCTTGCATCTCTCTCTCTCTCTCTCTCTCTCTCTCTCTCTCTCTCTCTCTCTCTCTCTCTCTCTCGTCGTTTGATGGGTGGGTTGGGACCACATCATGCTGCATCATGGCTACAGCTCAACCCCTGCACACATCACAGCCGACCGAGCTGGCTGACATTTCCACACTGAATCAGGCCTTAAAATGTGCTTAGAATTGTGATGCTGAAATGCAATGACAACAGTTAGATCAAATACACTGTAAAATCCTCCCTGCTTTTTTTACTGAGAATATACGAATGGACCCATACGGCTCCATTTTGTAGTACCCAACGTTGAGGACCAGTCACTCATATATATATATATATATATATATATATAGCGTGACTATATATATATATTATAGGCCTTAAATCATTCCATTGAACATTCTCAACTCAAATCTTTGCTTCTGGGTACCTGGAAGAAAAAAATGAGCCATTTATTATTATTTTCATTTACTTTTTTCCAGAAAACTGTTTGGATTTAGAAGCCTTTTTTTTCCAGAGAGTTAAATGAACACTCCACACTTGGCTGTGTAATTAAATGTCAGCTGAAGATATAGTGTAAAGTATTACCATACATAACCATGAAGCAGCACCTGGGTTGGGGTGGAAATGAGGCTCATGGCAGGTTCTCTGGGGTCTGGTTGGTGCTTCAAAACAGCTGCTACTGCATTATATTTCTCAAACATTTTTCCTCTCCAGGACCCCCACATTGATATGTATTTGGCCACCGGACCCCCATCTGAAAATGTGTTGTGCCAGGGACCTGCAGAAGAAAATCAACAATATATACACGCTTGCAGCGTGGCACGGCGTGGCGTTTAAGCTCTCCTCACCAGGGGTGCGTTTTAGATCCTTTAAATGAAATCCTCATTTCCTACACTTGCATCATTTCCTTGCATGTTGGTCCCTCCCACTGAGGAAGCGTGTACGGAAGTAGAAGAGGAAAGGAGGAATGTTTGTTCAGCTTGGAAAGTTGTCCTGGTAGCAAGCACTTGGGTTTACTACCTCCTACTGCCTCACTGATGCTTCCTATCCTATTTCCTGTACTTCGAGCAGCCATAAGACATTGGTTTTCAAAGTGGGTCCGATTGGGACAGTGGATGGCAGCTTTCTGAACTGTTCACACTCGGTCAGTAGATATTTTGACAAATTTCCCCAACATATGTTTTCCAGACAGTGTTTTAATATGGTTAACGTTTAACATCTACCTGGCATCCTTTAGCTTAAACGTACATCTTTGGATAGTATTAGGCTGATTCTATAGGTTCTTGGATTTCCTAGTGATATTAGTTTTTTCTGAGCGGCACTAGTCTACACTGTCTCTCAACATTTGATGTAGGCCCATGTGTTTAAGTCGTTCTGGATACGAGCGTCCGCTAAATGTCTAAATTATAATAGCAGAGGCATAGAACCGCCACCCCCACAGTTAATCCAAACCCCCTATATGCCTGCCTGGCTGCAACCACACCTTAGTGCAGTGGATGAAGCTGTATGTCACAGACAGTCTGTGGGTGTTATGTGGATTGACAGATCAAAGGCCGCTTCTGAACAGTGTGGCAGTAAAAACCTGTCCTTCCAGACAAATGAGGCCTATCTGGATGAAAGGGGGACTGAGGTTCCGTAGCTTAGCGATGCTAGGCTGGATTCACCAGATTTTCTTCCTCCTTTTGACTAATTTACATCGATTGGACACAGTTGGGAGTGAAAATCATCCTAGTTCACCACAAAATGAAGGTTGAAACAGGAAATTATAGCATCTTAAGGCTTATTTAAATACAATATATATTGGTTTGAAATTCCTTCTACCTATACTACTTATTTTCAAACCAAGGGCTGTGTACTGTAGGGACATGCAGCCATAGCTGAATGTGTAGAGAGCATATTTTATCGCCTTGCAACGTGAGGTGTTGTGAGCTTGTAGATCTGCCATTGTGCATCTGCTATGTATAGTTATTCTATTTTCACAACATTTATCTGTGGAACCAAGTCAAACTAAGTTGAATGGGAACATAGCAGCCTCTAAATGTAGTGAGGAAAAAGCAGTACGTTTGTTGGGGATATTTTGATCTACACACCGATGAAAAAGAAAACAAAGAAATCCATACATTTTCAAAATATATAAAAAGTTACGAAAATAGCAGATCTGAAACGCATCACGATGCAACGCATTGTGTGAGCAGCTATTTTCACTATAAGTGATTAATTCATCATGTATTTGTGTTATTTTAGGTCCCGGGGGGTGACATCTTAAAAGGGTTTCGAGCTACCCTATTCGATCGCAAGATTGTTTCTATGCAAAGTTGACATTAGCCTGAGGGTGGCGGTGGAGTAAAGGCCAAGGGTTCATCTAGCGGTGGAAGCTCAATTCAGCAGGGTTCATCGTCCAGGGAGCACGAAGACGCACAGCAAATGTCACGCAAACAGGACAGTATAGAACTGAGACTGTGTAAAAGCGGTGGACGGACGTATGGACAGCCCAATGGACCGGCGTCAAACAGGCTTTCATGACTTGCCTCCAAACAAATATAAAGTTTGCACCAGAATAACCTCAGAAATTTTCTCCTCCCCTTTTTGTGTTAAAATGTTCAAAAGGAGATACTGTTTGAAGCGCTACTGTGCACTGAAGTACTTTATTTTATTTATTCTAGGGCTTAACACCTCAAACTGGTGTATGGCATGTGAAATGTGAAATTCCAACATCAAAGTTCAGGGTGTTAAATTCCTTCACAAAACCAAGGCCCTTTTTTTTCTTCTTCTTCTTTTTAGCACGGCCGACTGTATACGTGGCACTCCTGTTATCGTCTTCAGGAGCAAAAAAAAGAAAAGAAAAAACCTACAGCGTTTCACAACATTTGCTTGATGTACGTGGCGGAGATAAACTGGCACGCTTCACAAAGAAAGGGGAGGGGGAGTACAAAAAACGGAGGTAAAAAAAGCTGGACTATCTTCACTTTGTTATTTCAATACACTCTTCATTTCTTTTATGAGGGCAGTGTGATAGGATCATTAGTCATTCATGTTCACGTCTCTAGGAGCCGAAGAATGATTGCTGTTGCCTGACATTGTCTCTCCCTCCTGGATGTGGTATTTGAGGCAGTGAGTGAGTCTGGCTTTATCACCACGCTAGAGACTGTCGGAAACATATTGACGATGTCTGGCGGAGAACCTTGTATCTCCATGTTTCAACTTTTTATGTTCATTTAAGTGTGTGTGTGTGTGTGTGTGTGTGTGTGTGTGTGTGTGTGTGTGTGTTTTTGTGTGTGTGTGTGTGTGTGTGTGTGTGTGTGTGTGTGTGTGTGTGTGTGTGTGTGTGTGTGTGTGTGTGTGTGTGTGTGTGTGTGTGTGTGTGTGTGTGTGTGTGTGTGTGTGTGTTGTACCTACTTTGTCCAATAGTGAGACGTAAAAGCAGTGAAAAAGGCTAATCCACAAGCTCACAACACGTCCCATTGTGACTTGTTGTGAGCTGGTAGATCGGCTATTTGAGCTTTGTATTTTAAAAGTATCTGTGGTTAAGTGGCGTCTCTCATAATAAATATTAACCAATGAAAGGTATTAACAAGAAGAGCTTGTGACTAAATGCTAACTGGATCCATTGTAGGGTTGTTTTTGTTTCGTCTATCTCCTGAATACTGTTTTGGACATACAAGTTTTCCACCCAACCAGCGGCGATAACAAACGAGCGGTAGTACCCTCGTCTTCCTCTCCCGTGCCGAAGATAATCTGGTTTTTGAGTTGAGCGATCGGCGCGGATTCCACAGGCACTCAGTCTGTTTTCTGACAGCGTCGCCCCCCTTTTGTGTCAAAATTAGATTTCTTAATCTAATCGCGCGGCTTCCCTAAACTAGTATTTTCCTCTTGCCTTTCCCCAGGCCCTGGCACCCCCACCCCCCCCCTCCCCACACACACGCACACACCCGACCCCTACGGGCAATTTCTTTCCCCAGCTGATTCCTGAGCAAGTGGCCGGCCCGCACTCTTCATCATAAGAGCGTGGGCGCCATTCCATTCAGAATAGGGCTGTAATGGAGCGGCTTTTGTGAATCGTAAATTGACGTTATGTGAAGGTGGGGAATTCTCTCCCTCTCTCTCTCGTGCACGCGCAAGATAATCTACGAAGCTCCCAAACACGGCAATAAGCTATCTTTAGGTTTAGTGTTAAAAAGAGCACCCAATAATGTGTAAAACTGCCATCCTAAAATGTTGGTGTCCTAATAGTACCGTAGTAATACTGTGTGTGTGTGTGTGTGTGTGTGTGTGTGTGTGTGTATACATTTGGAATTCCAGACTTTTACCTGTAACAGAGTGCAGTATTGATATGTTTACTTAAAGTAGCTATTAGCAATAATATGTCAAATTTCTTTTTTTTGCAGCTTTAAGTAAACAATTTGAGTACATTTTCCATCACTGGTGTGCCAGGCAGTCAGAGGCACACGTTGTTGGACATAAGGATGTGCATGGTGGGGCTTGACAGGGCGAGCAGGTTTTCGTGTCGACCGGGATTAGCGTCGAGGAGGACCCGTGTCACACTCTGGTTTATAATGCACAGTCACACTGTGTCACGCTCTTATAATAATGCACCGTCACACTGTACCACTGTTTTATAATGCACCGTCACATTACGCAAATGTCACTTTATGGAAATGTTAATAGTATAATGTCCTCCTCGGCTCCGTGCGAACGCCAGAGCAGCTGGCATCTGTCTGTAGCCACACACACACACACACACACACACACACACACACACACACACACACCCCTTCTCTCACCATCAGGGCTGATGAGGTGGAATCATCTCACCATGGATTAAAGGCACCATTGCCTTAAACATGCAGTGTTGTTAGTAGGAAAAAAACACAGCTGTATGCAGTCATAGAGAGAGAAGCCGTTTGTAGTTGGCAAGGTTGGACAAACTGAAAATACATTAATTCATTTCACAACCAATACCCAGTTGGCTATTGACCTCCAGTAATAGACTGATGGAGTGAAAGATGCATTTGCTGTATTTTGACCTATAGATCAATTTAATTAAAGGGTTATTGACCTATAACCTGGTAGAGTTCTAGAGATTATAAGACGTGTTCATCATTTATCAATAAGTCATTTATTCATCATAAAAAAAAGAGCTAATCCACTAACAAAGACCCCGAGCGATAGATCATTTATTGGACTTTGAGGGCACAGGGCCCTACTTTAGATCATTTATTGGACTTTGAGGGCACAGGGCCCTACTTTGAACCCAGTAGGAGCTTGTCTAACGTGGGCCTCTGGTCAAGATGAGCCTCCTCTGTCACATCGTCAGTTGTTGCTGTCTTTTCATCTTCTATACCACCTCACCTTCATCTTATCTGTCTGTCTTTCTCTCCCCCGCTCTGTCTCTCTCCCTCCCTCTAGCCTTTAGAGGTGGCTGTGGGCTGCGGTCTTCCCTAATTGACAGGCTGACCCGGGGAAAAAAAAGAAAAATATACCGCCAGCTCCGCTTCTCCTCTAAGGATCAAACGCCTCGCTCCCTCGTTTACTCTCTTCTCTCGCGCTTTACTTTTCTCTTCTTCTCGTCTCTTTGTTAACTCCAACTTTCCATTGGTGGACTGGGAGATGAATGGCGTGGGCTGCCGGGACGTGCGTGCCAGCAATTGGGGGTGGGGGGGTTGGGAGGAGGCAAGAACTGGATGGATGTTTTGAACTGCCTTCATTCCCACTTGTTCGACTTCAACCATGGCGAGCGCCGACTAACTTCTTAGCTGTGTCAAGAGGCTTTCTTCTCATCACGTCGCCATGCAGGTCGAGACTACTGCTCCGACTGTCCGTTTTCCATGTGCGGAGAGGAAGTTCTCCCCAAAGTACAAGTGTGTGCATGTGGGCGTGTGCACGCCTACTCTCTTCCACTTAAGAGAAGTCTCCTCTTGCGTTGCAGAGTGGGTCATTTCGTAATGACACTATGACAGTGGCTTACATGTGTTCTCCTGGTACGTTCTGTACCATAATTTGTCCCTCACACTTGACCGAGAGGTCGACCTATACTCTAGTGTAAAGTCCAGCAAGAGGCAATATTACTTTACTTATAATAGTATTACTCCTCCGCCTACGATTGTGTCCTTCTGCATGGAAGCATTTACAGTACAAGCACTCGTCTTTCGTATTATGAAAAAGTGCTTTACAATTAAACATTATTGAAAGTATTCACCGACATTGACGTAGATTTACGTCAAGTTTAAACCAGCGGCTAAGCGCCAGTGACATAGATTGACATCAAATGGTCTATATAGTGGTTTATGATGGATCCCAGTCCTAATACTACATTAGCATTAGGTTGCTAGGCGATTGAGTAAACAGAAAATGAACCAAAAACAAGATGGCCGCAGCCACCCGCCTTTGGTTTATTTACATATTTTCAAATGCCTTTATCTCGGATTGCTTTCCCAGATTGTGCCCCAGGTCGAAACAAGCTTTATTTAATGCCCCACAACTAAAGAACTACCGATTGCTGCCAAACAATGTCTTCTCCGGGTGAATGAAAAGACGAGCGTCTGTCACAAAACACAGTTTTTCTAGATGCGGTTCCGGTTTCGGGTTTCAGTGGAACAAAATGCTGGCGGTTAAGGAAGAATCAATGAATTAATAGCTGGCAGTGAATGTGTAGATTCCACCACAGCAAAATTGAACATGATTGGTAATGCTGATGATATTTGGAAAAACTAAAACCCTAACAATTGTAATATTATATTCTAGGCTATGATTTTTCTGTTCCCACAACGTGTAGTATGTTAACAAAGTTAAAAAGACAGCCAAACTCGTTTTTCACAGGCCAGGAAGCGAGTGGCCTTGCTCCTTTAATTAACCACAATCTTCGAGAGCTGAAAATTACGTGTAAAACTGTAGCAAACAGAAAAACAGAAAAGACTCAGAAATGTCTTAGCTATCATAGAAAAATCACTATGAATTTAAGCTGGCAAATAAGTGCTAATATGAGATGTAAACACAATTACATGCAATCATATGCTAACAACGACATGTAAAGTTGCCATTAACATCATTTTTAACTAATATGAATTATTGTCCATATGAATTTGCAAATAAACAAATCAAAACTGTTCACAGAAAGAGAATCATGTTCAAACTTACAGCCATTGCTTTCGAGGGTGTGAAGTGTTAAAGCCCAGCTGCACGGGGTTTCCAGGTCATGAATCCACGGGCCCGTCTGCAGTTCACACTCCAACCACTAGGGCCGAGTGCTTCAATGCTGGAGAGCCTCACTGGGGGCTTGGTCTACACTGTATCATGGAGCTTCTTATACACACAATGCACTGCTAACTTCCTGCTGACATTTCAGAATAAGTGTCTTGTAAGCATATCAAAATAAAAGCATTCATCAGTTTACTACAAACAACTAAGCAATGTAAACTTAACATTCAAACATTTACTAAAAGCATGATCTCAAACTGAGGGCAGAACAATGATTATCCTTGTGGTTAGACTATCCGCTCTGAGACTGGGAGGTCGTGATTCGATTCCCCGGCTGGGTCATATCAAAGACTATACAAATGGGTCCCCTGCTTGATATGATAATGATATAGTACTTTATTGTCAGTTCACACTGAAATGTGTCTTGCGACCCAGCAGACATGTATGCAGAACACATATACACACCCAATATCATGCATTGTATCATACTTCAAATGGGTATGTTGTGACACTCTTATCATCAAGTAATGTCCTCCAAATATCCAATCACAAGCTCACACCGCGCCCCATTGTGACTTGCTGTGGGCTTGTAGATCGCCTATCTTCGCTGTTTTAAATATAAAAAAGGGACAGTGGTTATGTGTGTCTGTGGGTTTCATAAACATTTAAGCTCACAACACGTTACATTGCAGCACATTGTTGTAATGTGAGATCAACATTGTTGTTTGTGAGATCAATTTCCCCAAATCTTCGCTGCCCCCCCAGAAATAGAAATACTAGTTTTCAAGTGGTTAAGCACTCAGCCCTTTGTTATGCGTTACCGGTGCCACAATGCATTAACTGTATGTGTGAAAGCTTGTCAGCTGGGAGTGGAATAATTGTTGACGTTCTTGGCACGCTAACGTCATGGGAGAACAATGGCGTTCGCTCAATGCGGTTTGGAACGCCAGTGGAAATTGTCCATTTTTTCCCTCTGTTGTCATTCTGTTGACTGCATTTGAAGTCGACGGAATGACAGGTTGACAGATCTTTTGCGTTTTGCTATTGTGTGTTTTTCTTAAATGTTTCAAACGCACACAGGGTGCGTAGCTATTTCTGTGTGTGTTCTGCAATGCTGTGTGTGCCCACACACAAATAAATATGCGTGCATAAGTATAGACACCACACACACACACACACACACACACACACACACACACACACACACACACACACACACACACACACACACACACACACACACACACACATGTAAGAACACGTAGCACAGCATGTGGGTCTTGGCAGTGGGGTTTGATGACATAACAAATTGAATTTAGCAACATTTCTGGCAACATTTAGAATCCTCCCTCTACTCATCCAACATGACTTAAAGGCAAACATCACAATCTTACCTCTTATTAATTTACATATCTCTATAAAATACATCATGGCTGTCGGGATGCATGTATGTTCAAAACCGTAACAAGGAAAAAAGAATCTGTCAAATTCTTCCAACTGTGCGGTCTTCTTTGGTTCCACGTGGGTGGATATCGTGTCGGCATACAATTACACGGTGCTATATAAACACGTACAGATGTTCTGCTGATGGTGTTTGTGTAGCCGACACACCTCGCCCTCCCGCCTGCCTCCGCCCATGCCCCCAAATTGCGTTTCCCACCGAGCCCGGGCGATCATTATCCACTCATTATACGTGGCGGATGGTTCCTCAGTTCACCTCCCAGCGGTTTCCCGCTGGTGTCGTTATTTCTCAAAGCAGCAAATGATGACACCGTCACAAGTTTTATGATCAGACCCACGCATGGAGGGATCTGCAAAATGACAGGTGACTTATTTTCTTCATAGACCGAGAAAGCATGCGAGTCATTTTAGATTGGAGATCAAAAGCATTGTTGTATACTTTGCCAATTCAAAAATAGCAGATATACAAGCTCATAGCGCGTCACTTCGTGCCGCACTACGACTTTTAGAAAATTATTTGTGTGCAAATCTCTTTTAACTCAAATCTTTGCTTCTGGGTGTCCCTGAACCAAGATAATTTGAGATGCGGGTCCGTGGCCAAATTCATATCATTTTGAGGGTCCTTGAATGAAAATGTTTGAGCATCACTGATAAAGCAGCACACTGTTTGTTTTCAGAAAACTGTTAGGACTTAGACATTTATAGAATCTGCCGGTCTTAATAGGTTAACCACTTTCAAACTGGTGCCCCTTCTTGTGGGCATATCTTTATGAAAAATACATTTTTTATAATATCTTATTTAATAAGGAAACAAGATTTGTGTCAATGTGTTGTTTCTAGTCAGTGTATCAATGTCCGCAAAGTCAAACCAATGGCAGATTTGCCCTCATGAATAGTCAGTCTGTTTTCTTCTCTTCTGAGGGAACAGCATCGGGTTAAATAGCAGCACGTCTGTGTAATTGTCTTCCTCTCTCAGCCAGACGGTGTGAGCGGCTAACAATAAAAGAAGGTTGGTGCCTCCATCTTATACGGGTCACAGCAAGTCTGTGTAGAACTCCGGTAAAGATGCACAAAAGACAGATCGTTAGTACTCGATAGCTGTTGTCCCTGCACTGCAGCCTATATGCCCAACCTAATTGCACTGCAAATGTGGGAATCCTAGTGAATCTAGCTTATTTGTTCTTATCGTGCAAATGATCTGATTCATGTTCTGTGGGAAATGCATTTCTGTAAGGGGCTGGTACTGCTGCCAGCATCACACTTGGTTATTCGTGCTCACAACTATAGCATCACAAGTTTTCCGTTCCTTAAAGTCATGGGGCCTCATTCACTAACATGGTCGCGAATACCGTGTATACCCTGGTCGTAAAGTGTGTATATATTGGGATGAGTCAATACCGATTCATGATCGGGGGAGAATTTTCTAAATAGTTAGGCCTACTGTATCGATTTCAAATCATTGAATCGTATCGTATCACAATAATGAACCAATATCGTCCATGTATCGTATCTTCAACCATGTATCGTGATACGTATCGTACCGCTGTTAAAATGTGTCATTGCACCCCTAATCCCAACCCAACACGCAACTACTAATATTTACAAAATACTTTGCAGGGGGGACAAACACAAGCCCCAAAGTTGCTTCAATAAGCCGACGTGGCAAGGCTGCTTGAAATTCACACTGTGAGGCTCTTGCCAAGCAGCCTAAGTAATAACTATTTTGGAAGTGTTTTGGAGGGCTGTTGATGGGACGGCGGTGTGGACCTGGGGAAGTGGGGTGTGGCATTCGCGTGGCTACAGAGGCGTGTAATGAGGAGTCCCCACTGGACTGTTAAAGGACGTTTTGGGGTCTGTGCTCGGCGGAGGTGTCGGGACAGACAGTTCTGACAGCTGCCACGTCCTACACGGATTAAAAGCACTCACTGTGTGTGTGTGTGTGTGTGTGTGTGTGTGTGTGTGTGTGTGTGTGTGTGTGTGTGTGTGTGTGTGTGTGTGTGTGTGTGTGTGTGTGTGTGTGTGTGTGTGTGTGTGTGTGTGTGTGTGTGTGTGTGCGCGTTGTTGGCTTGTGCGACACAGGCACGCAACCAAGTATTTACTCCAGTTTTAAGATAACTGCTGAAAATGGCATAACATTCCATTTATGAAACTGCCGTCCTGAAAAGCTGATGTATAGTTAATAGTAAGTATAGCAGAGAGAGAGAGTTTAATGCACATTGTACAGCGCTTTGGATAAAGTTGCTATTGGATAAATGCACCATTTACCATTTAGGTCAATACCAGAATAGAGGTGATAGTACAGCGAAGATGGAGGGGTGAATTAAAGGTGTGTGTGTGTGTGTGTGTGTGTGTGTGTGTGTGTGTGTGTGTGTGTGTGTGTGTGTGTGTGTGTGTGTGTGTGTGTGTGTGTGTGTGTGTGTGTGTGTGTGTGTGTGTGTGTGTGTGTGTGTGTGTGACTGTGTGTGTGTGTGTGACTGTGTGTGTGTGACTGTGTGTTAGCTTAGTTTATTTGTTCCATTTGTATCGGGGGCCATGCGTGTGCAAAACACATTAATCTCAAGGAGAAAATATGATTTGTAGCACATTTAGCTACGAGCTAATTTCCATCTATTCCCCGGACAAGAGAACAATAAAACAAAGCAAACCTATCATCTCACCGTAAATGGACCTACAACCTATTGACACAAGCGCGCGCACGCACAGTCACACACACACACACACACACACACACACACACACACACACACACACACACACACACACCGAGATGGCCCCTCTGCTCCCCGTTTAGCTACACAAATTGTACACATAAATGTTTATATTTGTGGAACAGTTTGCCTTGATTCTATATTCATAACATAATGCCAGGTTTCATCAATGACCTCTGAAGTGGAGCACAAGTTGTGAGATATAAATGGGTATATGCTAATTTGAGAGCAGATTGTACATTGAAGTGGATTGTTTCATGCAAGTGATATTTTCATTGTAATATCTTACACAAAATCTCTCTCTCTCTCTCTCTCTCTCTCTCTCTCTCTCTCTCTCTCTCTCTCTCTCTCTCTTTCTCTCTTTCATTGAAAATTAGGGCCTGCCTCCAAGTTTAAATAAAGGTTATGATGATGATGACGTCTATCAATTCATGCCGATTTAACATAGTTCAGCACTATATATCGTGCGTGCGTGCGTGCGTGCGTGCCGATACATAGGTCGATAGGTACTGTATAAATGTAGGTACTGTAGGTAGGTATATTCATTGGTCATTCATATAAACATGATCTGCATGTTTTATACTTACTTGCGTGGTGGAATCGCTCATAACACATTGCACTGCAATATGTTGTGGATCAGCTGTTTTTTTGCGTGTGCAAGTACTAACTAAACACAGGCTTCAGGGGTTACCACTGAAAATGGCATTCAAATGGAACTCATAAAATCACCATCCTAAAATACTCCTCACACTGTATTTTGTAATGTAAACGTGTGTGGGTGCGTGTGCGGGTCAGGCATCTTTGAAGTCCTGTGATGTGGCTCAGAGATCCACGCAGCGCCTGTAGAGAAGAAAGTAAGAAGAGAAAAAAAGGAAGAAGAAAAAAAACTATCGGAGCGTAAACAAGGTGGGTTTGATGCCCCCAAGGAGGAGGGGGGGGGGGGTCAGTCAAGGTGTGTGTGTGGCTACGTGATGCGGTGGTGTTTTGTTTTTCCGTGGAGGAGGTTAAACTGGCGGTCTGGCCTGCAGTTCATTAGAGGAGGCGCTCAGTGTTCCCGGGGAGAGACAGAACCCAGGGGACGCGCCTAATTATGTCACTAAAACTCTCTCTGATGCGCGCACACACACACACACACACACACACACACACACACACACACACACACACACACACACACACACACACACACACACACACACACACACACACACACACACACACACACACACACACACACACACACACTGCTATTACTGTACTTGTGAGGACATTGTTTTAGAATGGCAATTTATAAATGTGATTAGTACCTTTTTGCCATTCTTCTTAAACCTAATCCCTATAAACCCAAAAATATTGCTAGCCTGTGTCAAGCGACAGAAAATAGCCGATTTACAGGCTTGCGCTTGTATATGTGTTTGATATGGGCTATAAAAGAAAACCAGGCCAACCCTAACCCATAAACTTAACCCCAACCTGAATCTTTTGAAATTGTAAAACTAACATTCTCTTTTGAAACGGCAATTTATCTTGTGAAGGACAAGGAAAATAGACCTCACAATGTCCGTCTCATATTCCTCGCAAGTATAACACACACACACACACACACACACACACACACACACACACACACACACACAGGCCCTGCAGGAGTGCAGTGTGTGGGTGTGTGTACACATGGGCTTGCTTTGCCCACTGTTTATCCATTCGAATCAGAACCCAGTGTGCTTGACAGCGGAAGACACAGCTGAGAAAATACACACACACACACACACACACACACACACACACACACACACACACACACACACAAACACACACACACACACAAAACAGCACACATACTGAATATACCAGGGGTCTTAAGGCCAAGGACCCTCTAGCTGAGAGAGAGATGAAGCAGTTTTGCAGATTACACTTTTAATAGATTTCCTGTGGCTTCATAGACTTGTTTTACGGCACTATCATCAGTTTATTTACACAATATCCTTTCTATTAATGTTGGATCCATTTGAACGTGTATATTCAGATAGGCCTAATGTGACAACTTAATCAATCAATACTTACCTCTTTGCCGGAGATTGCTGATCTACAAAACCCCACAACACCTTGTGGCCCCCATGTAGTAACACTGAGGACCCCTAGGGGTGCCTTACCACCTGTTGAAGACCCTTATACTTTACAGTTCCCAAACTCTTTTCCTGGATCAGGGCCCACTCGAAAAGTGCTCGCACCTATCCATCTGACCACTTAACAAGCCAGCCGAATGGGGTGGGTGGGTCGAGTGCATTTTTCTTAGTTTAATTTAACCACTTAAACACAATAACATATCTGTTGGGTGGAAACCTCGATCATCTCCAAAACGGTTACTGTTGTAGTTGCTGTCTGATGGACATCAGTGTCATGGTACCATCTAAGGGAAGTGATCACTGTACCGTAGGCCGTCTGGATGCCGATGTAATAGTTCTATGGGATCTGTAGTCGCTGTCCCATAGGTGTGTTTCCATCAAGCCATTAAGAAAATAGGAATCACATTTTCAGAAATTCGAAAAAAAGAAAAGCATATTTTGTCCCGTTTCCATCCACTGATACAATGCGATTGTTGGGAGATATGAAACAAGTTAATGAAATAAGCAGTAGGTGGCGCTATTTTGCCAGTTAAGTGAGACACATATTGTTTTACATTTATTTTACTTTTTGACATTCTTTTAGGCTTTTCAAAAGTATTATACACAGACTGCCTGGTTGGCGATTGGGCTGCAAGTCCTCTAGCTGTCCAGAGGCTATCTTTAAATTAGGTTGTTTGTTAAATACATAGGCGTGTGTTGACAGGGGCTAGTTTAGTTTCCTTTACAGGGACGAGGGACCCCTCCGACTGAATGTCCGGTGAATGAACATTTTGGACGTTTTGATGTCTCTTCTATATTGTTGACGACTAGTGGTGGAGTAGTGTATAGTCTCCCCTCGTCCATTCCGAGGTGTTTTGGAGGGAGAGCGTTTGACTTTGAAATGTATTCACTGATCGAACTTCCATGATCAACGCACTACTCATCGGGAGAACAAGAGCCTGCAGGCAGAGCAGAGGCTTAATTACATTCATAACAGTGCTGCTAGGATCCTGAATGAGAGTGCATAAATGTGTCCACACCAGTCTGCCTGGCCACGAACCTTAAGTTCACTCCACTGGCTCCCCATCGCGAGTTCAATGCTTTCTAATTCAAAACCTATTCTGCAAGTGGACTGCAAGTGTCCATATCCCATTTTTTCGATATAGCTCAAAATCCACCCCTTCAAGCGCAAAAGACTTTGAGAAAATGTTGAGCTGTTTCCATTCAGGAAATTAAGCGCAACATCCAAAATGCGCTAAAAAAGGGCTTGATGGAAACGCACCTAGTGTCAAGGTACTATATATGGGATGTGGTCACTGTCCCATAGCCCGAATGGACGTACTGCACTTACGACTTTACATAACATTTTACTCTGAAACTTGTGTGAGGGTTTATACATGTTTTAATAGTTTTGCTGTTGTTTAACTTGGGCTCATATTAATACCATTTCATATTGGGAAGATGAGGGATTTTTCTGAGGTGAGTTAAATGCCTCTTTCCTTGCTTCTGGTGCCTGTCATGATGGCATGATTGTTTATGAGAAAATCTTGGGTTTTCCCCGAATGACTGTGTGAGCTCTGTGACACTGTGAAGTTTTGTCATTTTATTGACTCCCCAGAGTTGTGGCAATTACGGTGTTTTTTTCAAGCCGTTTTGTTGCTTTAACAGTGCTGCTAAAGGAGAGCTACGTCCTTGATTGCTATTTCTTGGCATGCCGTTACCTCTATATAGCCACCCCCTGACTAATGATGGTGGCTTCTGTGTGAATTCATTTGGTAATGTATTGTAGGTGTTTGGGCTTGGGTAATAGTGCTGGAAGTTTTATTTAGTTTGACTTTTTAGTCTGTTTTTTTTTAGCTTATTTTTATTCTCCCAATACCGCAGTTGGAAATGAGTATGACTTTGTCTGGGGAGGTTGAGTGGCTAAAGAAACCGTCTGGTCAGAAGATCACTGATTTGACCCTCATAGGCGGACGGACGGACGAGCGGACGAGCGGGCGGGCGGGCGGGCAGGCAGGCAGGCAGGCAGACAGACAGACAGACAGACAGACAGACAGACAGACACTGCTTCACATCAAGGATGACGCCGTTACCTGCCTCCGTGGCGGAGGGGTGCGTCAGTGCGCATTATTGATCAGTACAGGCTAATCGATCAATTTATGATTATGCCTGGGCCCGTGTTAGTGTTAATAACGAGGCCCTGGGTTGTCCCGCCCGGCACTGATATCAATAATGTGTCTCTGTGTGTGGACGCCTCACAAAGTGCACACATCAATTATGAAGGAGAGAGGATATTAACAATGCACTGAGCTAACTGTACCGCCGCCCGAAATCTGATGAACATTTTTTAACCACTTAAACCCCTCTCTATGCCAGGGGGTCGACAATCCTCTTTGACATGAACAGTGCTATGTTTTTATGTTCTTGATAGTCGGTGTGCCATATCAAGTTTAATTATGATACCACATCGACATATATTTCCAACATACCTTTGTATAAAATACTATTTTCTTTCACATCAGGATGTTAGACTAAGCACTTTTTAAACAATCAAATACTAAAGCCACTGTTCACCCCAATCTAGATTGGGGTGATATTCCTCAGATTCTCTCCTCTTCCTTTTATTTCGGAGAGACAATTGATTTTGAACCATGAAGTCATGCATTTCAATAAGTCCATCAAGTGACCTTTTAAATGAGACAGTATCGTCATTCACTTTATCAACATGTCCACCTTGCACCAGTAAAGATTGAATTTCATTCATTTTGCGAGTGCATGCATACACCCCCAAGTTTCCCTCTGCAGGTTTAATTCTGTCCTTCTGCCGCATCGGGGTCAACAGGTAAACCAAACCAAATCCATTGTCATTTAGTTCTCAACATCCTTTTATTCATGAACTTCCATTTGAATTATCTGTTTATGCAAAGCAATTGTTCAACACTTATTTCCCTTTGTTGCAGTTCAGCTCATTTTAAAAACATCCCAACGACAGTTGATCGGCACAACATGCCATTCATAATTTGACCGTTTTTAAAACTATCCTCATGACCTCTCGGAAGTATAGCGTCACCTCCAAACCAACGTTCAATGATGACTGTAGTCTATATAGGAAATTATCCAATATGAAACGAGAGAGAGAGCATTGGACCTTTTTTCAGAACCGGGTGAAATGCTGCATATTGTTGCTGTCGGGCAGAAGCCCCTTATCTTCATATTTCACATTTTGTTTAATGTTTTTCCCCCTAAAATATTGACCTACTTCATCATAGAAGAGTGTCGCACAAACATAGTGGAAACAACAAGTTAGTCTTTTGTAAGCTTGCACATCAGCTATTTTCACCAATAATAATAAATGGTTTCCAGCCATCAGAGCTTTCATGGTGGGTTTGGGGAGTGGAGGAGGCTGGCAGTCTGCCAGGGGCAGAGCGCCACTCCTGAAGGCATCTGGGCCAAGAAGAACCCCAACCACTCTAATGTTTACCTGGCATCCTATTTACTCTGCAGCACTTAATTGATTCCTTTCGCACTCTATTTGCGTGACCATTTTACCCTGTCATCTGTTAACTAGGGCAGTGGCTTCTCAAAGTGGTGTCCGGGGACACCCCAGAGGGTCCTTGAGGGAGTGCCAGGTGGGTCCCTAAGCCGAAATTAGGAACAGTTTTAATTAGATTTAACTATACAAGCTAGAAGTTGGCCAGATGATAGAATGTTCCATAGATCACTATTTATTTAGATCATGTGAAAAACACATTAATCTCAAAGAGCAGATATGATTTGTAGTGGGGTTTTTTTTCGTGGGTTTCAGCCTGAACAGTTTGGGAACCCTTTTCTTATTCAACTGGTAGGAAACATCATCATCATTTTTCGACCGCGGTCGAGATCATGGATTTCACAATGCCACGCCAGACTTCCCGGTCCTTCATTACCATCCCCAGTTCCTGCTTACTGATGCATGTGTCCCTAGCGATGACATCAGGGAACGACAGTTTTCTACCTCTGGTCTGCTTTGAGGCAGGACTCCAGAGAAGAAGGGAATATATAACCTCATTGTCAGCTCTGTAGCAGTGGCCGGCAAACTGTGTTCTTCTGGATCGGACTAGTGAAGAAACACGGGGAAGGTTGCCGTATATTAGATTAGTCGATGGGTGGCTCTTCCAAGAGGTACGTAGGAAACACTTGTTCCTTCTATTTGCAAATCAATTGATGACACATCTTCCAAGTTCAAACAGCTACACGTCACTGTAATTCAGGCTGTTAACCACTTGAAGGGAGTTGGTCAACTGGTCTGAGTTGTCTCTGTGCTTGGGCCACAATTTTGAGTGGTGCAACCACTCCTATAGACAACTATGTGTGTGGCTGTGTCCCTGGGTCTGTCCCTGTGTCCCTGGCTGTGTCCAAGCGTGAAAATAGCGTTATAGCGTTTGTTCACCACCAAGTGTCACTGTTGCACAGCCTAACACACAGACACACACAGGCCAGGGAGGGGGGGCTTGTACAGTACAGTACAGTACAGTACAGTACAGTACAGTACAGTACAGTACAGTACAGTACAGTACAGTACAGTACAGTACAGTACAGTACAGTACAGTACAGTACAGTACCACTCACTTCAGACGGGTCTGATTTTCTGACTACACCAAATCTCTTTGCTGAACATACCAATTAGCATCGGTTTTCGACCTTTTCAGGCTGAGAGCCCCCGAGATAATCATGTGAACTGGTGGTGACCCCACCCACACCCTGACAAGCACGTTTAGTTGTAGGAGTTGTGACATTACATTTAGTTTGACTCGGTTCCACAGCTAATACAAAATATCGATCTATTAGCTATTTTCACAATTTCAAAGTCATTGAAATTGTCACTTTAGAAATGTGCTGATATCCTGTATAGTGTACACTTAACATGTATGTTGGTTTCTTTACTGTTGAGAGAGAAAACAATATATATTTTTCTGCAGGTGTCCATGATTCGTCTTAGAAATATTAGAGGCTCGCCCGGCCAGTTCAACACTCTCTCCAATGCACCTACAGACGGTTGTCTCAATTGTGACTCAACACACTAAATTGAGTATCTTCTGATCTGCTCGATGAGAGCTACGGATTGTAGCGTTTACTTTGAACACTGTGAGCCAGCAGATAATCGGTGGCTGAAGCAAAACATGATGTGAGCAAGCCTGGCCAGTCCCATGGAAAGTCCCATGGAATGCCTCAAATCACAGATTTGAGGCATTAACCTTTGCATTCTTGACGTTTCTGAGACCATACATGTATTCTATTGCTAGTTTGATCACGCAAAAAAATGACTTAAAATAATAATAACCGAATCGTCAAATAACTTATAACCTAACATAGCTGATCTACAAGCTCACAACATGTCACAGGACGACGTGCCGTGCGTTTGTAGATTTGTTTTGGTGCGCGTCATGCTTCCATAGAAAACGTGCTTCTATGGAATCCAAATTACTGAAAATGAAATCAGTCCTGGCTGGTGACCGAGCACTTGGATCCATGCAGTCCACACAAATGCAACTCCTTGCAACTGCAAACGGCACGTCCTTGCTGGTTACTTCCTCCCTTCCCGATCTCAACATCCAATATCGCTTTCCGCTCTCCAAATGCAAATGAGCGCGGACCTTCTTTCCGGCTCTGAATGGAGATGTAAATACGAGGCAGAGAGAGATGTAAATGTGAATGAGAGAAGTTATTGTGTGTGTGTGTGTGTGTGTGTGTGTGACCTTGCACTGACAGCAAAGGAGACTTGATGGAAATGAGTTGGATTAGACTCGGGTAAACACACATGAAGAGAAGAGAATATTTCTGCTGTCGGGTAGAAACCTTTCGTGTCCATATTTCATCTGTCTGTCTGTTTGTTTCATGAAGCTATTTTTGAAAATAATTCAAAAATCGACATTTTTGGCATTTTCTAAATTGAAGTTAAGTGTAAATCTGTCTGTGCATGGGTTATATCAATATTGAGCCAAGGGAAATGATTAACAAGAGCTTGTGACTGATAACTATATTGGCTCCATTGGAGGTTATTGTTATTTGTTGTCATTGTCAATAGGATATCAATATCATTGCACTAAAAACAACAATGGTAGGGTTATCTATTCCACATACATCCCAGAGTCAGTTGTTGTACATTTTATTCTGCTGCAAATATTTGACAGCTTTAATTGCAAGTTAATTAGCAGATTTAGATTTTTAATACAATGCTGCAATTATTTGACAACTATAATTGCAAGTTAATTTGCATATTTTGATTATTAATACAAAACATTAATTAAGTGATAATGATTAATAGTTTTAGGTTAATATAACCCATAATAAAGTATTTCAAATCAGACACACGTTTACCAGCATTAAAATGATGAACACCAGTGGTGTAAAGTATGTACAGTAAGTAGTCCTACATGTACTGTTCTCAAGTAGCCTACAGTATGTAAGTAGTCCTACATGTACTGTTCTCAAGTAGCCTACAGTATGTAAGTAGTCCTACATGTACTGTTCTCAAGTAGCCTACAGTATGTAAGTAGTCCTACATGTACTGTTCTCAAGTAGCCTACAGTATGTAAGTAGTCCTACATGTACTGTTCTCAAGTAGCCTACAGTATGTTAGTAGTCCTACATGTACTGTTCTCAAGTAGCCTACAATTTTGAGGTATCTTTACTTTCTTCAATACCGGTATTTGCAATTGTCAATACTTCTACCCCAATACATCTCAGAGGACTGAGAACTTTGTATATTTTGATGTATTATTACAAAACATACATTAACCACTTCAGCCGTATATTTTGGCAATTTGAAAATAGCCAATCTACAAGCTCAAACATTTTGAACTTGTGAAATGGCCAAATCGGCCATTCTGCACAATGAATACTTACTTACTTTAGTACTTTTACTCATCAAGTACATTTTGAATATGGGACTTCTACTTAAACAGAGTATATCTACATTGCATTGATGCTTTTACTTAAATGAGTAGTTGATGTCAATTATGAAAATGATTGAGTTAGGAATATGACAAACTAAAATAATTCCATCAATGGAGGCCTCATGGGGTGTGTAATTGATTGAAAATGTGTATTTATTTAAATCAAACGTGTGAGTACTGCATGTATCTATCGCTGATGAACACATCAATGCATTCTACTAATTACAATACAACAATACTAATTACAATACAACAATACATACATACAATCACGTTTGTGATTGTATATGTATGTATTGACTCAAATACTTTTGCACAAGTATAAGCCCTTTACTTGTAATATTTCTACATTCTGCTATTGATACGTTTGACTGCTGTAAGTAAAATAAATGTGGAGTGCGTCTTCCAACACTGATCTCAACTTTGACAGACAGGCAGCACATCTTGATGTAAGAGCATACCCCACACACACACACACACACACACGCACACACTCACAGATGTGTGCTATAACATGAAACATACATATATTTACGCCCACACATGCACACAATACTAGGTCCTCCCGAGGATAAAATGGTGTGCACGCACGCACGCACGCACGCACGCACGCACGCACGCACGCACGCAAATAATATGTAATATGCTTGTATTGCTTTATTTGGGCTTTTTAAACAGTGTAGATTTAGACGGAAAACAGAGAGAGTCACAGAGTGACGCACAACAAAGGTCCAAAAGGTCCGGGAATCGCGGAAAACTGTCCTCTCAACTCACAACGTCTTTCTCACATTCCACTATACAACACACACACACACACACACACACACACACACACACACACACACACACACACACAGTTAATGTGTGATGAAAGGGGAAGGGGAAAGGCAGAATTTGTACAGAGCATACACCCCGGTGTTTTCAGCTCAAGAAGTTACGCTGCAGCAAATTGGGCGTTCATTGGTTGGATTGTTCGCACGCACGCACGCACGCACGCACGCACGCACGCACGCACGCACGCACACATGCACACACTATCGTCACAGGCTATCGTCAGTCATCTGAACTTCAACTGCTGGGAATTATAGAGGCACTGGTGGAAGAAGTACTCGGATTTCTTTCGTTTTCTTACTTAAAAATACTACGTAAGTAAATGGCCTTGTGTAGTCATACTGGCTGATTAGTTCACAACGTGCCACATTGAGACATGTTGTGAGCTTGTATCTATTTTCAAATAGCTGCAGTAAAGAAATGTGCTTGAGTGGTTTATACTGTAGCTACATGTTTAGTAATAATAATAATAGGCATTATTATTCTTATTCTTATTCTTATTCTTATTCTTATTCTCATTGTTATTCTCATTCTCATTCTTATTCTTATTATTTTTCTTCTCAGAAAAGCAACTTGCACCTAAATGTGTAGTAGAGTAAAATGCACAATGTTTGTCTCTGAGATGTAGTAGAAGCACATAACATCTGAAAATGTTACTACCCTGTACTTGGGTACATGTACTTAGTTACTTCCCAACGCTAACATCCCACCGCTCACTCGTCTGAAGTTGAATCCTGCCGGGAACGAGAGGGAAGAAGAAGGGGGAATAAACAGGAACGTCGGCATTGTCAGCGGTGCGTTGCGGATGCCACTGACAGGTTTGCGTTTTCTCGACTCGTTAGACGCGCTGATTGGCATAATGAGGTTACGACGGCGCCGAGAGGGAGAAAAAAGGCCATCAGCGGGAATTAGCATCACGGCGGCGCGCTAACGATCAGTGAACGTCAGCGGGGGGAGGGTTATCAAATTTCAGGCAGGGGGGAGGGGGAGAGGGAGAGGGAGAGAGAGAGAGAGAGAGAGCACCAGTGACTGAGCAATTTTAGGCAGTGGTTGTAAAAGTGAGTTCCGGGGAATGCTAGGGGTCATTGAGGGGGTTCCAGCCAGGGAGTCCTCAGCAAAAATGAGGTCCATTTAAACACTTCAATCTCATGAGGTTTTTTCTACCATAGAATTGAACCATAGATTGGCTATTAATAAAGAATATATATATATTTCTTTATCTTCTCTTCTGGGGGCCCTGGCACAAAATCCATTACCCTGATGAGGGTCTGGGCCAAATACATACATCAGTTTGTCTGATTTAGGATGACAGTGCGGTTTGAATGTAGTTGGTCATGATGTGGAGACGGACCGAGATTGGCGCCGCCTCATTTTGATGATATCCCAGCAAATTGTTGCTTCTTTGTATTTTTCATTTGAATATTGACTTTAGTTTAGTTTCATTCAGTCGTTGTGGAGCAAGCTAGTTTTGTATGTACATGGAGGATTCAGTGTGTAATTCACACCGAGTCACAATCAGCTTTATTGTCACAAAACAGGTTTTTGTGTATTTTTTATATCAAAAGTACATAAAACTCCAATTTGAATTACTTCCTTTGAACGAAAATGAGATGTGTGATGAGGTGTCAAGCCTCAGATGAATAAAAATGAATCTTGATTTTATTCACCTGTTTGATTCCCAACTCTGCGTGTCCGTCCAAACACATTCACCTGTTTGATTCCCAACTCTGCGTGTCCGTCCAAACACATTCACCTGTTTGATTCCCAACTCTGCGTGTCCGTCCAAACACATTCACCTGTTTGATTCCCAACTCTGCGTGTCCGTCCAAACACATTCACCTGTTTGATTCCCAACTCTGCGTGTCCGTCCAAACACATTCACCTGTTTGATTCCCAACCCTGCGTGTCCGTCCAAACACATTCACCTGTTTGATTCCCAACTCTGCGTGTCCGTCCAAACACATTCACCTGTTTGATTCCCAACTCTGCGTGTCCGTCCAAACACATTCACCTGTTTGATTCCCAACTCTGCGTGTCCGTCCAAACATATTCACCTGTTTGATTCCCAACTCTGCGTGTCCATCCAAACACATTCACCTGTTTGATTCCCAACTCTGCGTGTCCGTCCAAACACATTTCATTCACCTGTTTGATTCCCAACTCTGCGTGTCCGTCCAAACACATTCACCTGTTTGATTCCCAACTCTGCGTGTCCGTCCAAACACATTCACCTGTTTGATTCCCAACTCTGCGTGTCCGTCCAAACACATTCACCTGTTTGATTCCCAACTCTGCGTGTCCGTCCAAACACATGCTGCTTCTGATTCACCTGTTTGATTCCCAACTCTGCGTGTCCGTCCAAACACATTTCATTCACCTGTTTGATTCCCAACTCTGCGTGTCCGTCCAAACACATGCTGCTTCTGATTACAGAACTACTCCCTTTTTAATCCCATTCAAGATGACCTCCAGACAGTGTATTACTCATTTGAAACTTAATCATCATGCTAAAATATGTATCTGAAAACATTATAGGTTAGAAATAAGCCATGAGCTTTGCTGCCTGTCTCTCTGTGACTTTGTAAACAATCTGCATGCGCATGCACGTGTTGCGCATGTAGCAGAGCTAGGGATGCAACGTTCTGATTGGTTAAAAAACACGCAGCTTTCCGTTTCAGAGTAAAACTACTAAATAAAATGCCCATATTTTTAATTTCACTCTGTCTTTAAGATCGGTGTGCGGACTTCCTTCCTTCTAAACACATAAGGTGCATCAACATAGCAGAAAGTGTATAATTGTGCATGACATTAAACATCAAGGTGCAAAAAGAATATCACAGCGCGTTGTAATCAATAGGTAAAAAAAACAAAAAAAAACAAAAAGGATTATCTTCAGCACAGGAGATGACGAGGAGTACACAACTCATTTGTTAATACTTTTCATTGGTTCAATATTTATAACGCACGCACGCACGCACGCCGCACACATGCGCAGACACACGCACACACACACGCGCGCGCGCACTTAACTACTCTCAACTTGGCATCCATGTTATGGCATGGCTAGACAATCCTCTTCATAATAATCTATAAGCTCACTAGCTGTGACACATTCCCAGCTCGTAGATTGCCAATTTTTACTATGTTTGCATGACACTGTTTGCCATGCGACAACATACATTAATTTATGAAAAACACTGACAGTGATGTTTTTTTTCCACGTAAAAAATAAACTGCCATCAGAATGTCAGCGATATCTGTATATTCCTTTAAAGGAGTGCGTGCGTTGCGTGCGTGCGTGCGTGCGTGCGTGCGTGCGTGCGTGCGTGCGTGCGTGCGTGCGTGCGTGCGTGCGTGCGTGCGTGCGTGCATGCTGATTGTAAACTCGGCTGACAGGTTTGTGATGTCCGTGGGAGTATAGTTATAGTAATGTCACAAGTCTTCAGGCAAACTGACACTCAAGGCCTTTCAAAGATATGCTCTTCATTTTATGAAGACATTTTGTTAAATTGAACAGTACAGGGGACAGGATGTAAAGACACATCGTTGCTGTCAGGCAGAAACCTGTCTTATGTCTTATTTTTTATTTTTTGTAAAGTAATAACTTACGTCATCGTAAAACAGTGTCACAGTTTTAGCTATGATTAAGGTATATCTCTCTCTCTCTCTCTCTCTCTCTCTCTCTCTCTCTCTCTCTCTCTCTCTCTCTCTCTCTCTCTCTCTCTCTCTCTCGTGTCATGCATTCATTTCATCCAGACCTGGTTATCACGATTCCCTGTACATCGACATTGATCAATCGCTGCCTTCATGTGTGCTGCTCCTGCAGCCTGGAATATTTTACTGAGTGATTTGAAGCTTAAAGGAGCAATTCACCCATCAATTCACTATCACTTACACACCCCGTGAAGCCTTGGGTTCATGGAGATTGATTTAGCTTCTGTCACATTCCTAATCCTTATAATTTGTGTCTGAGTTTAGCTCAGTCGGTAGAGAACTCGCCTTTCGACCGCAAGGTCATGGGTTCCATCCCGGCCAACGCCAACTCTGCGCATGAGTAGCACGGCTTGATGTCGTGCAGTAAGTACTGGGAGCTGATGGTAGGTGTGGAGCTCCACCTCAGCATTCCATCTCCCAGAGTCTAGCACATTGAAATGGGCATAGACTCCCGCACCCTGGCTGATTCCGACAATAAGCCTCTCTGACTTACTTACTTATAATTTGATGACCGGTACGATACTCTTCGAGTCTCCACTCCGCCGGTCATCAAATTATTGTCTTAAGAATGTGACAAAGAAAAAAGAAAGTTGTTCAGAAAACTAAGGATTTAGACGATATTTATTTCATCAGAACTCGGGTCTTAATACGTTAAGGTTAATACTGTAGGTTACAACTGCAGAGATGACATACATCGTCAAATAAAGAGCTGTTGACATTTAAACTCATCTGTAATTGCGAGGGTGTAATTAACGGCATAATCCTATGGTACAGTATATAAAAAAGAAAAGGTGAGCATAAAGACGTATCAATTTTGTAATGGTCATGGAAATAAGGGCCGTGCCATTAATTGAAAATATCGTTAAATCGTTATTTGATGTTTCACCAATTATGCAATCATAAAAATGTGGCAATTAATTCAAAGACCTTAGTTGGTTGGCGCCCCATGCCCTCCTCGTCTCATGACCGTTTACACAAGGGGTTAATAACCAGAACGTTATACAGCCCATAATAGTATGTCCAAGAGCAATAAAATCAAATGAGTTAAAGAGCAAAGATGCAGTACCGATCAGTGGTGGAAGAAGTATTCAGTGAAAATGGCAGACGTTGTAGATCAGCTATTTTCAAATAGCTGAACTATGTTTTGTATTAATGATCTAAATCTGCAAAGTAAAACAAATGAATGTCATACATAATTTTAACTGAAAATATTCTTTTTTGCCTCTGAGATGTATATTGGAGTAGACGTATAACGTGTTAAAACAAATTAAAAACACCTCACAATTGCATTTAGGATTGCACATTTCATCCAATCAGGAGAGAGAACCCATCTATATCAGCTTCAAGTGTATTGGTCAAAGGGTCTTGTATGTCTACAACATTTGTTTCATAAAATCAGAGTTACCTCCAGTGTTGCAAAGTCCACTTTTTTCTGTAAGGTCACTTAACATAATGGCTTGGGGTTTTTGGGACTTGTTTCTAAAGTGCAGTATGTGCTCATTTGGGCTTGCTTCCTAATGTTGTTTTTGTTGTCAAGGACCCCCCAAATGAATATATACACATGTGTCCGCATTGGTGCCTGCTGGGACCAAGTTCAAATTTCGGATATAGAACATGTTAAATTTAAAGTGTTTTCAAAAGAGTTTCACCTAGTTTCACCTTTCTGGATGAATATTCTATGTGGATGTACTGTAGACAACAGTTCAACAATATTATACATCTACGTCTACATATTTTCAGGCAAAGCAATCTTACAAAACTAAAATTGCTTGTGGTGTGTTAAGGAACTTTACTGTGCATGTTCTGTGTAGCAGGGTTCAAAACTCTTATCATTTCCTTTAGTAAATCAACTGTTATTTGGTCCAACCTGTATGATAGTGTTACTATAATACAATCCTGTGTGCATGTTGGACACGGCCTTTGACACCATCCTTTTTTCTGGTTTAACACACATCTTTAACCTTCAGGTCAAAAATTACAATTCTCCCCCGAGCAAGTAGCTCAGCTTAGTAGTACAATATATAAATAATGTCAGCACTTGTGAAGGAGACCTCAGATGAAACAAAAACATAATCCATGACATTATACACGGTGGGGGTAAAAAAAAAATCGAACTTTCTCTGAATACATAATAATGATCTTTGTGGATGTACTCTTGACACGGACAACAGTTGGAACATATTTTACATATTTTCGGGCAAATAAATCAGACAAAACCCACGGTGTGTTAAGGACCTTTGCTGTGGATTTTTCTATAATGTGGCTCATAATGGTCGCTGTTGGGCAGAAACCTCTTATCTCCATATTTTAACTTTGTGTGTTTGTTATTTTTCCCACAGCAGCAGATCTACAGTACAAGCTCAAAATGTTTACAAACAAAGCACTTTTCGAGCTTGTAGATCTACAACTTTTGATACCAGTTTTGATAATTAGAATTAGCCTCCTGCCTTCCATGTCGTAATGGACTATCGCTGCGCTTGATATATTATATTACTACTCTTTGTTTATTACTACTCTTTTAAGATGTTGTACAATGCACAATGCTATGCTATGCTATTTTTGAATAGCCAACGCTAAAATGGCTTAAAGGGCCACTTCACCCCTTTTGCAACCAGAGCTTGTTTAGGACACAAGAAACACTTTCCTGGAGTTTTTATGTGTGCCTCACTTCCTTCCTGGACTACAAAGTCACACCTCCATGCAGACTCCCCCCTCTCCACGGGGAGGGGAAGTGTAGAGATGTAGCAATCCAGTCAAATCCTAGTCAAACATTTCTGGCCGTAGGGTACAACTTTCAAATTGTGCTACTGTTATCTTCTAGCCTGCTACACATACTATTAACATTGAGTGACTGCAGTTTCTTCCAGCGGTGAAATGTCCCTTAAATAGTTATTTGGTCCAATGGGTGGGCCGCAAACACTTTTGTATGTGGGCCTCTTGATCCACAAAAAAGGAAAACAGTTGATAACCACCAAGAGAATTATCCCCATCGCTCTGGGGTGTAAACCTTGTGCGTCCAAAGGTTATTTCAGGTTTTCAGCTTTCCAATGGATACTTGTATACGGATAAGTTTGAGAAACGCTTCACTGGAGTGTACACCATTAATATTGATTGATGGGATGTGCGTTATGCCAAGTTGAGAGTAGCTGTGTGTGTGTGTGTGTGTGTGTGTGTGTGTGTGTGTGTGTGTGTGTGTGTGTGTGTGTGTGTGTGTGTGTGTGTGTGTGTGTTGATCAATACTCACTTCTTTGGCGATGCGGTGGGGATTAGACACAGTCTCTCAATTTTGGTGGAAGTTTTCACACGCATGCGCACGCACACACTCAGCATCACCTCTGTTTATTGAAACGGAGAATGAATTAATGGACAGACATAAAAGAAGAGAAGAAAACATAAGTGTTTGGATGGTGAACAGAGGTTGGTTGGATGGATGGATGGATTATGTCCCGCTCTGCTCCCATTTAGCCAGTTGTGTAAGAACTACGCTCATTGCTGAACTTAATTAATGGGTTAAAGACCAGACCCATTGTGATCGCTTGCATTGGTTTAACTGTGGTTAACAAGATGTTTCGCCCCAAGAGCAACACGGTTAATTCATACGGATCAGAACCCAGCCGTTGCGTTAATGCACCGGGGCTGTTTGGTGCTCGTTTGTTTTATTTATTTATTTCCTTATTTTGGTCCTGTTCCCGGGCCGCCAATAAACTGACATCTGCCTCAAACGTGTTTGACACACTGGTATGGAAGGATCGTAATGAAACTCGGGAGCACCCATGCAGGCCTTTTACAAAATTAATGACAGCGTAATTATTAAGCGGTGCCTGATGGCGCAACTTGAATAATTCAGAGTTTCAGTGATCCGAGAGGCCTAAAGAAATCACAGGAGACGGACGGGCAGGCGGGCGGGCGGGCAGGCAGGCAGGCAGGCAGGCAGGCAGACATGTGCCCTGGCAAATCACTGTTGGATAACGTGGTGGTGGTACAGTATATGATAATGCATCTTTCAAATAATGGCATCTTACTTCTCCATTTGCTACAGTATACTTTGTAATTGTTTCCTCTTCATTCTTCCTTCTGCACCCTCTCTCTCTCTCTCTCTCTCTCTCTCGTTTGTTTTCCGTGTGTGCCTCTCCCCCTGGGAGGCGCGTCAGTGACTGCCTACGCGAGCGTGACAAGCACTTAGGGGAGCTGCCGAGCGACCATGTGGATATGAAAACCAACCGGACACACACACACACACACACACACACACACACACACACACACACACACACACACACACACACACACACACACACACACACACACAGAGGTATCGGTGCCTTTCTGTTATGCAGTGGCTGCAGGTGTTCTGCAGTTGGACTGTTGGCCTTTGTACTCTCTTTAAATGGACTACACCAGTGGTTCTCAAAGTGTGGTCTGGGGACCCCCAGGGGTCCTTGGGGGGTTAAATGTCTGACAGTTAAAGCAATGTTATGTGTACAGTATAGCACATTTCAATGACAAGGAAATTCAATGTGCTTTACATAGAACCTCAAGCAATGGAAACACAATTATACAATTACAGTCCAGTAGAGAGAGAGAGAGAAAAAGAAAGGCCCTTTCGCCAACCCCACCTATAGGGTATGGGCGCTGATGACGCGGAGGAGAGAACACGCCCACAGCGTCCCCGGCGGGAATCTAACCCGGGACCGTCTAGCTGTCTAAACCGTCTAAACCATTCAAAGCTTTTGAAATCAATTATTTGACACACAGGGAGCCAGTGTAAAGATGTAAGAACTGTGATATGCTCCGGCCACTTTCTTGTATAAGGAGAGCAGCGTTCTAAATCGACTGCAGTTGATTTTTCTTTTTTATAGGGAGACCTGTAAAGACGCCATTACAGTACAACTCGATTTAAGAACGGTTGCATTTGTACACTCTCAGAGTTGTGGGGGTCCCTAGCCGTACATAAAACACCAAGCTGGGGGTCCCTGAAATTAAATTGTCTGAGAACCACTGCAGCAAAGGCCAAGTGGCCTTGCCCCTAAAACGATGAAATTCCAGCCCTGGAGCTGTCCGATGGTGCAGCTTCACCTTGCCCCCTCTGCAGGGAGGAGCCATGATGTAATGAGGGATGTGATGGAAGAAGTACTCAATTTATTTTTACTTAAGTAAAAAATACCAATACCCGACTGTACAAATACAATGCTGGTGTTCAAAATATGCATAAAGTACCAAAAGTATGCTCATTATATTATGCAGAAGGTCACATTTCACATGTTTTCAATTGTGTAAAATATTTTAAAAAATCCTTTGAAAATAGCTGATCTATGTGTCACGTTGTGAGCTTGTATATCGGCTATGTTCAAATTATATACATACTGTAGGTCTGTAGTGGTCCAATTATATGGGCGTAAAAAAGTGCAATATATATATATATTGTACTTAATTACCGTACTTGAGTACATGTACTTGGTTACTTTCCACCACTGGGTATGCACACGGTAGGGAGGGGGGGGGGGGGGGGGGGGAGATTGTAGAAAACAACCAGTTTCTCCTTGAAGCGTATTCCCACAGCAGTTTGTGGCAGCCATCTGGGGAGGCGTCACTGAGCTGTTCTATGCTTTTGGCGTTCTGCTAAAAAAGTGAAAAGGCCTTGAGGATTGGTTGGGTATGTGACTGTGACTGGATGACAGGGCAGCCGAGAGCATCGTTCTAAATCATAGCCCTCGGGCTAGAAACCTTGTATCTCCATATTTCAACATTTTATGTATTTTTGTTTTTAAATGAATTCCATAAATGCTGCTTCGTCATGCAAGAGTGCCACACAGGAGGAGTGGAAAATGGCCAATCTACAAGCTCACAACGCCTTGCATAATGTGCTTGTAGATCGGCTATTTTCACTATTATATAAAGGAGTAGTTCGCCCACAAAAAATACGTATATTCTATCAATTGGACATTTTTTTTACTTTTGTCACATTCCTCAGCCAATGACATGGTCATCGATCAGTAGGAGATTCCACCGGTCATCATTATTACATTAGGAATGTGAAAAGAGAAAGAAGAAACACGTTGCATTGTGACGTTTTGCGAGATTGTATATCTGCACAGATTTCTACTACTTCTTAAAAGTATTGTAGGCCTATTCCCTCAAAATGTACACAACAGAAATGTTGTATGGTTTACAATTTGTTTATGATTAGTCCAACCCTAACCTGGTGTAACAACATACACATACATCAACATCCACAAACGTAAGTCACGCATCAAACTAAACACACAATGAAACAAAATAAATAAATAATTAAACCCAATGTTTGTTTTTGAGAAACAGTGCTTAGAGGATGCAAACTGATTGGTAAGCTTATCCAGCGTATCACTAGGTCTTACTCTTAACCCCCTCCTCTCTGCTCTTTTTTTAATATAATTTGTCTCATATATCGCTTAGCTTTCTTCCATGTTTTCGGATTAAATGAGCAAACGGCCATCTGTGTCAGTTAGCGTGCAGCTCTCTGATACAAACAACCATTTAATTTATGAAAACATCACTCAAGTCATTGTTTATCTGCTCAATCTGGGGCAGAACGACAGAGTGTGTGTGTGTGTGTGTGTGTGTGTGTGTGTGTGTGTGTGTGTGTGTGTGTGTGTGTGTGTGTGTGTGTGTGTGTGTGTGTGTGTGTGTGTGTGTGTGTGTGTGTGTGTGTGTGTGTGTGTGTGTGTGTGTGTGTGTGTGTGTGTGTGTGTGTGTGTGCGCGCGCGCGTGCGTGATTTATCATTTGACTTGCCTTTGAACCCCCCCCCCCCCCCCCCCCATGCATAGGATACATATAACAACATGTAGATCTAAGCACAGTGCATGTTTGTGCGTACATCACTCTGGCAGTGGTTTGTTCACGTGTGATTTGTTGGCGCGGCTTTGCGAGAGAACGTTATTGATGACGCTTCCAAACTTCTTCCTCCCCTTCTTCTTCTCTCCGCTCATTTCCATTCTGCCAGCTCCACACCTTCAGCTGCCGTGTTTTACGACATTCTTCTCATTAGCCGATTTGCATATTGATGTAAAGGTATGCGAGGGAGGAAGAGGGGGGGGGGGGGGGGGGAGGGATCCGTGGGAGCGGCAAAATAGGTGCATCCATGTGTTGCCTAGCGTGAAAGATATATCACCGATGTCAGAGGAAAACCTTGTATGTCCCCGAAACAAACGTTACTGTTTCAGGAAATGGGGAAGAAAAAACATATTTTTACCATTATTTACCAATTTAGTACTTATTTTTTCACAAACTCTTGTTAATACTTTTCATTGGTTCTACATTTATAATATCCACAGACAGCCTTAAAGGGGAATTGCGCACAAGCTGCTCTTATATACCGTATATGAAGACATGTATCCATTCGTCACTGAAAAGAAAAGATGCCGAGCGTTCCATACCGAATTAGTTCTGATATGAAAGGTTAGTCCATGCAGTGTTGTTGCTGCATCTCTTCCTGTTCTACGTGAGCTGACGTTAGACCCTGCATACCCTTTTCTTAACCCGCAAAAGGGGCGGGAACCCCTTTTGTTGTTTTAAGCATTATGTTATACTTTAGCTATTGAAAAATAGCAGATCTACAAGCTCATAGTGCACCAAGTGCCGCGCTACAAGCTTGGAGGTCTGCTATTTTTCAAAAATCGCAAAAATGTGGCGCAAATCTTTGAATATATATTATTTCAGAGTGAACGTTTTTAACTCAATTATTTGCTTCTGGGGGGGGTGGATAAACATATTTTCACATGGGGGTCGGCGACCAATGACATGTTTTTTGGGGGGTCCTTGACATGAAAATGTTTGAGAACGGCTGACACAGAAACAACATCATAATTTAGAAGACCTTTTGTAGAATCTAGTGTCAGGTCTAAATGGGTTAAAGGACCATCTTTATTCTTTTTATGTTATATTATTTTTGGTCAATATACATATTATCAACATCATTTGGTAAAAAAAAACGGCTAGGAAGAAATTCCCCTTTAATAACTTTCAGCCTGGCATTCCTATTTTGGGTTTGGAATCTTTGGATGTCAATACAAGCAAACATGCTCTGAATTTATCAAAAATGGCTAACATAGGCAATCTACAAGCTCACAATGTGAAGGCTATTTTCAGTACTTTGCACCGCCTATCGTCATCAGGCAGAAAGCTATTATCTCCATATTTTAACTTTTCGTAGTTTTCGTAAATGAATGTCCTACTTCATCATACAGTATCACACAGATGTATCAAAAGTAACATCCACAAGCTTGAAACACAGCACGAAGCGACACATTTGATCTTGTGGATCTTGTGAAGTATAGCAGTTTTGGACATATTAGATTTCCACACGACAGAGAAGAGATGTTGAATACAAAATAGGACATTAATCTATGAAAAATCAATAAAAAAAAGATGGAATCTATAGATACAAGCTTTCAGCCCGACACTGACGATATACAATACCTTTTCTTACCCCCCCCCCCCCCCCCCCCCCCACAATCATAAATTTGAGAGCGAGGCGTGATGCGATGTGATGCGTGAGCGCAGTCATTTCACTGGTAGAAATTAATAGAGTGTTGCCCGTTGCCGAACGGGAGAGGACGTCGAGATAAAAACACTGCAAGATTGATAGCGAGGCGCCGGATAGTTTATAATGAGAGGAAACTTCATAAAACATGCTGGTAAATACACAACCAAATGCTAAGTCGACTCTTGTTTTATCACTGTGTGTGTGTGTGTGTGTGTGTGTGTGTGTGTGTGTGTGTGTGTGTGTGTGTGTGTGTGTGTGTGTGTGTGTGTGTGTGTGTGTGTGTGTGTGTGTGTGTGTGTGTGTGTGTGTGTGTGTTCATGCAGGTTTGCGCTCCATTCTTTGTCATCGACAAGGTTGGAAGCTAAACCTGCCCACATATCCATGAGAGCTTGTGTTCACAAAAGTGTGTACTGCATAACTTCTCTGTCGGGTGGAAAGCTCAATATGTCCAAAACTGGTACAATACTTGTTCAAAAGTAGCAGATAGACAAGCTCGAAATGCGTCGCTTTGAAGCTTTCGTGTGGCATGTTAGGGCGTGCACAATATGCACAAAAATAATGTTAACAATTTAGCTGCCTTTGAATTTAAATCCAACCATTGTCTGCCTTTGTCGGAATTTGCTGTCAATTAATGTCCTCTATCGATGTGAGACGGTTCTTTATCGATATGAGATCGTTTAGCTGAAAGTCTACATTTAACACTGGCCCGGTTGCTAGGCAACGCCTTGCTCACCACAAAGCTTTTGACCCGCGATATCGCTGGTCTGGCACCCAGACGGGGGTACAAATTTATACCCGCGATATAAAATATGGAGATAAGAGGTTTTTGCCCGAGAGCTACGACGACATATATGTTGTGTCAACATATGGGATACAGTGTGTGTTTGTCAGAGACCGGCTGTGTTAAAACAGGTCAACAGCTGTGTGTGTGTGTGTGTGTGTGTGTGTGTGTGTGTGTGTGTGTGTGTGTGTGTGTGTGTGTGTGTGTGTGTGTGTGTGTGTGTGTGTGTGTGTGTGTGTGTGTGTGTGTGTGTGTGTGTGTGTGTGTGTGTGTGTGTGTGTGTGTGTGTGTGTGTGTGTGTGTGCGTGCGTGCGTGCGTGCGTGCGTGCGTGCGTGCGTGCGTGCGTGCGTGCGTGCGTGCGTGCGTGCGTGCGTGCGTGCGTGCGTGCGTGCGTGCGTGCCGTGCGTGCGTGCGTGCGTGCGTGCGTGCGTGCGTGCGTGCGTGCGTGCGTGCGTGCGTGCGTGCGTGCGTGCGTGCGTGCGTGCGTGCGCCTCCCCACGCGGAGCAGAGTGGCAGTAACATGATTAGGTTCTGAGTAAGCACAAAGAGAAAACAGCCTAGCATGTACACACACCGCTCCCATCAAAACAGGCAAAGAAACATCATGTCAAGACTGCTGCTGGGGGAACACTTACACACACGCACGCGTGCACGCACAGTTTGTGCATGCACGTGCGTGCACACAGTCGCGTTTGTATTACTATACGTGTGAGGACATTTTAGGACGGCAATTTTATATGAATGCAATTGGAAATTGGCTCGCTCTTTTGTAAAGGGCCAAGCTGAACATATAGCCAATCTACAAGGACACAGCGTGTCTCAGCGTGAAGCGTTGTGGGCTTG
>NC_136806.1:28507904-28573378 GCF_951216825.1 Electrona antarctica | reverse complement strand
CACACAGACAGACAGACAGACAGACAGACAGACAGACAGACAGACAGACAGACAGAGACATGGTGCATTTATAGATATAGAAGTAGACTTTTTCCAGTATCTGTATCTACTTTAATTGAGTCTGTAAGCTTTTGAGTCTTTCACTCACTAAACTTCTAAGACAAAAAATCCACGTGTGACTCCACTACAAAATACAAAACTTCAGCATGAGTTCATAATAGTGAAAATAGCAGATCATTGAGTTCACAGCGTGTTATGATGCAACGTGTTGTGCGTTTGTAGATCTGCTATTTTCACTATTATAGTGAAGTGATTTTTGGAAAATCTTTGAATTTATTTTGGAAAATGACTACATTTCAATATAGCAATGAATTGCTGTTAAATAGAAAATGTACTTTGTAATTACAGTAAGTCTTTATCAGTACTTCAAAGCTACTTTTGAATACTTAAAGGAAGCTTGGAACTTGAAAACATGTTTAGAGTCATTTTAATATCTTCTCTCAGGCTCTCAGGTTTCATCCCAGGCAGTTTTTAAGCTGCTTGTTTCAGTATTTAGATATTTGACATTAATTTGATCAGGCATATAGTCATATACCCCCTTCCCATATAATCCATTGATCAGGCATATACCCCCTTCCCATATAATCCATTGATCAGTCATATACCCCCTTCCCATATAATCCATTGATCAGTCATATACCCCCTTCCCATATAATCCATTGATCAGTCATATACCCCCTTCCCATATAATCCATTGATCAGTCATATACCCCCTTCCCATATAATCCATTGATCAGGCATATACCCCCTTCCCATATAATCCATTGATCAGTCATATACCCCCTTCCCATATAATCCATTGATCAGTCATATACCCCCTTCCCATATAATCCATTGATCAGTCATATACCCCCTTCCCATATAATCCATTGATCAGTCATATACCTAGCCTGGATCCAGCCCAAAGACCCCGCCCACTCTCTGAGTGGACTGCATCTCTTGGTCTGGTGTTGCACTGTGAACCTATAATTTCTTCGGTAGAAAAATGTATTATCCAATGAGAATCGGTGGTGGGGGGGTGGGTCTAACGGACAACCAATCAGCGCCGAGTCCCGTTTTCAGCGTCATCACGCAGCGCAACACACAGAGGGTTGAGGGAAATTCTAATCCCCTCCCCCTTGAAATCGCTCAGACAGGAGACAATGTCAGACTGAAGCTTCAAGAAAGCTACAGTCTGATAATCAGGCTATCATATACCCCCTTCCCATATAATCCATTGATCAGGCATATACCCCCTTCCCATATAATCCATTGATCAGTCATATACCCCCTTCCCATATAATCCATTGATCAGTCATATACCCCCTTCCCATATAATCCATTGCAATTTAACAGACATTCTTGGTTCTGGTGACTGATATTGTCCTTCTAATACGTGAGGGGGCCATGTTTGTCCAATTACCTTTTCATTTATTTTCTATTTTATTCTATTTTCTTTATTCTCAAAACAAATTATAAGATAATAATACAATAATGATCATAATTTGGATCAAGGACAGATGAGTCTAAAGCCCAAACCGCACCAATGATTCACCACGCAACTCCTTGCAACCAGTATCCCCAATGACAGTTGCAATGGTGTGGTTGACCGTGTTTTGGGCAGTGGCGTGCACAGACATTTAGAGGGGCAGGTGCTCAAGTGGAAAAAAGGGCACTTTGTGCAGTGCGTGGAACCGGCCGGTTGCCTTAATTGTGTGAGATTTATAGATTGTGGGGCCTAAATAATATATTAGAAGCTTTTTATCAATAATTTATCAATGTTACCATGGTCCACATACTGTACAGTGTAACTGTACAACATTAAAAAAAAGTTTTTTTTTTTGTTGTTGTTTTTCGAAAGGGCACATTGCCAAAAGGGCAGGGGTGCTCTAGCACCCCCTAGTGTCTATCTGTGCACACCACTGGTTTTGGGCCTGGTGGTTAAAATGGAGTTTGAAGTTACAACGGGTTTGTATAGGAACTTAGGAAGGTGGCATGTCTGATAAAAGTAGTATCAAATAAGAGCTTAAAAACGGTCTGGGGTGTTCACAAAACCCTGAGTAGACGTTAAAGTTAACCCAAACTGTGAAACATCTCTGCAAGTAGATTCAAGTAGAAATATGACAGAGCAACTTGCACTTGTGGTTGAGTAATATTTGACCAGGAGTGCATTGTCTCTGTCGAGTGGAATGTCCTGCTACTTTTCAAGATTCAAATAAAAAAAATAGCAGATTTGGCTTGAGTAAATGAGTAATGAGTAAAAGTGGAAAAAAGTCAAATGATTTGTCTACATTATTTACGTTGGCTATATTATTTTGTTATGATTGATTAAATCAATTACTTTGATTAGTTGTTGCACCCCTAATTCATATGCAGCAGCCCTGATGGTTATCCTAGCCTGGCAGACTTCCAGTGCTCAAACAAGCAGCAATTAGTGGTGAGAAGACTATTTGTATATGCTGCTGCTGTTGATGATGACGATGATGATAATGATTTCTCTCCCCCTTTTATCAATCATTACATCTGACACTCGCTGCATCAACACACCCCCCATTGATCACGCTCTGCAAATCCGTGATGTTTGGCTGGCTAATATTTAATATATTTCTGTTCCTTTTGAAATCGTCACAAGAGCGTACAAATTAAAGCATGTTGACAGAATGTATTGTTCGGCGGGGTGCAAATCAAATACCAATTTGTTGTGCGAGTTACTCCCTCGTGTGTTTGTGCTTTATGCCTCCACAGACCCGCACGCTATGTGTCGGCTTCTGTTGGCTTGACGGCGGGGGAGAGATCAGCAGGCGAGCAAACCGCGAGACGAGCCAGCGTTTACCGGCTGTTATACTACACAACGCCAGCCCCCACCTCGCTCTCTGTTATACTATACAACGCCAGCCCCCACCTCGCTCTTTGGTGCACGTGACAATTTAAAGAGTTTCTTTTCAACCGGTGGAGCCTGAGCAATAAATATGGAGGAAGAAAATCCCGGTATAGGGGACTATAAATAAATAAATAAATAAAGCGGTCTCTCTCTGTAATAAGATTGGTTCCTGTGGATTTGTGATTCTTACATTCCCCTGCACTCACAGGTCTGTTCAGCGTCCACCGTTTGATCACCTAACATGAGATTACGTTACGGCTCGGGATTATAGCTGGCGGGGCGCTGCCGCCGGGCGCCCAAGGTGTGTCTCTCTGCGATCTAAGAAGCTTACGGGCAGGGAAAATATGTGCCGGCTAATAGCCTTATATTTCTCAGCCCCTTTTAAAAAAAGAAAAACAGAATCAGATTTCCCTTTCTCTCTCTATCCCCTCAAGCTTCTCCGCTGAGAAGTTTGTCACATATACGGCCAGATTTGTCATAGACATTACAAATCCACTTTTAGTGTGTAATGCGTGTGAACGTGGGGGTAAAGCTTGGGCTTTCAGTCTGACTTCCACCACAGGAGAGGGGCTTTGCAACAACGCTGGCCTGTCACAGAGTTTTATTTTTTTGTGTGTTGTGTGCGACTTGGCGGAATAGAGTGGAGTTAAAAAGCCTGCACCGCACTAACATTCATTTTTGACAGTGTCGGGTGGAAACTTTGTATGTCCAAAACTGTTACTTTAAAATAGGTAAATAAAATAACCTGTGTTCCAATGTAATTAGCATGTAGTCACACTATCTTAATACTTTTCATTGGTTGAATATTTATAAGACCCACAGACAAATATTTATAAGACCCACAGACACGCTTAACCTCTTTCAGATGATTCTTATTGTTATTTTTCATTTTTCAAAATAGCAAAAATAACAGATCTACAAGTTCACAATGCATCACAATGTGACACGTTGTGAGCTCATAGATCAGCTATTTGCGCAACCTTTGCACGACACTCTTCAAGGTTCAAGGTTGTACAACCTTGAACCTTGAAGAGTACAACTTGTATGTTATTGTTACATCTTGTGTACAGGTACATAAGAGTAAAACTTATTTTGTTTGGCTTCCTTAAGCATAGATAGCATAAGCATGACAACAAACAAAGGGATAGAATAAAGAGTGCAAGAAAAAGCAATCAAGCAGTAAAAGTAAAATAGTATAACATTTGTACATGTGCATGTTTTCTCTTCTAGAAGAAGAATAGAAGTAGGCCTTCAGAAATGAAACAAAAAATGGAGATACAAGTTTTCTGTCTGACAGTGACTATTTGCATTTGGCAACGCTCCCATCCTGCTGCACAGACGTCTGAGCGGCGGAGCTCAGTGACTGCATCTGAAATATGAAATAAATTGTTTTGGGCTCAAGTTTTACCTTTTATTAAATCAAAACTGCAGCCCTGCTTTGACTACAACAGGACTGAGAGTCTAGGCTGTCTCTAGAGGCCGCACTGCATGCTACCTTCATCCAACGTACTGCACCGTTTTGAAGTGGTGGAATCAAACCAAGTCAATTTACTGAAGCAATGTTCTTCAGAGCAAATTGTGAGTTACTTTGACTTCACATTTTGAACTTGCGCCGAAAAGAGCAGCTCTACTTAACGGCTACTTATAGATCGGCTGTTTTTGGGGGGGGGGGGGGGGGGGGTGTGTGTGTGTGACCGACCACGTGCGGTCACAGCCATGCCCTAATCGGAGGGCTAAATTATCTGTCGTGTCACAAGCAGAGCAATGAAAAACATAACATTCTCTCAATCACGTCTCATTATCTGCTACCTTTTATTATTCCGCCGGCCATTTTTATATTATTTAATTATTTTTCCCCGTCGCAACCAGAGACCCCCCCCACACACACACACACACACACACACACACACACACACACACACACACACACACACACACACACACACACACACACACACACACACACACACACACACACACACACACACACACAATTCCCCCATGGCCATGCGAGCCTTTGCCTCGTCAGCAGAACCAACAATAGCAGCGTATACTGTGGGTCCCCATGCATTCCTAATCAGCCTCTCATTCACCGCTAAGATGGGATTGGGCAGCAGGTACAACGGGGGCCCGCTGCATTGTGCCAACCATCACGTAAATCAAGCTCTCCCCACAAACCCCCTCCACTCCCTCCCTGCGCCGCCATGCACTTCCCTCGCCTGCAGACATGCTGCAAACGACCCCAAAGCCGCCCCCCCAGCCCCCCCCCCCACACACACACACACACACACTGTATACGGCTTGTAGTCATACGCCAAAAACAGATGGTCTATAGCTCACGACGTGTTTGGGGGGGGCATAACTCGACAAGGGGCCTAGTCTTTCTGCCCCAATTCCCTTGTTTTTCTTATTATTATTTTTGAGCGGTGCCTCCGCTCCATTACTGAGCTATGTGTGACCCTATATGTATGTGTATACGCGTCCCAGCACGGATAGCTGAAACACAATAACTTCATCATTTCTCGACCGTTTTGGACGCGGGAAGGCTCACCGGAACCGGGCCGCCCCCCTGGACGCGATCCTGGGGGTCTGGATGTTGTGGGGACCCATCTGGGACCCCCACACGGTAACTCTGTCATTTCTCGACCGTTTCGGATGCGGGCCAGCTCGCCGGAACCGGGCCAGCTCCCTGGGCGTGTTCCTGGGGGTCTGGATGTTGCGGGGACATCCACACGGTACAGTTGCACCGCTCACTTCACACAGGTGTGATTTCTTTTCCAGAATTCCCGCTTTGTATCTTTTGCAGGGAAAGCAAAGTCCTATTATATCTCATGTGGTCTGCCTTTGTTTAAGTCCGATAAAGCACATGCAGTGGCGAGTGACAGGAAACAGAGAGAGAGAGAAAATTAGGGAAGTGACCTCAGGAATCGAACCCGTGACTCGCTGCATTAGAGCCTATACATGCATGTGGTATGTGCCTTAACTATAGGCCACATGCACCCCTTCCCTTTATTTTAAGATTGTTTTATTTTTTTGCAGGAAAAGAAAAGGACAAAAAAAAACTACAATGCATGGGCAGGCTTTTGTGCACATGCTCTACCAGCCCACGTTGGGTCGATACAGGCTCGTAACGGCAGACATTTATGAGCATGTGAAATGTATGATGGCCATTGCGGTCTTAAGGGCATGCGGGAGGTGGGTGGAGGGTGTGTGGGGGGTTGGGGTGGGGGGGGACAGGCATTATAAATAGACAGATATACAACGGCATGTCGATCCTATTGCTTCATAAGCTGCAGAGGCGTGTGTGTGTGGGGGCGTGCGCTGTTCATTTTGGGGTATGTGGGGGGGATGGGGGGGTCAGGGAAAATAAGCTCTGGCTACATCATCATAGGGCCCCAGGTCACAGTTATGCCTTTGTGGTGAAAGTGAAATGTCACCTGTCTATACCCCCCCCCATCCTCTCCCTCCCTATGTCTCTCTCTGTCTGTCTCTCTCTTTCTCTCTCTCTCTCACACTCTCACTCTCAACTCTCTTTCTCTCTATCTCTCTCTCTCTCTCTGTGTGCGCCTAAAAATGACATGACAGTGATACAACGGACCATCATGACATGCACCCTGGGTGAGCCCATTTCTCACTGAACAAGAATAGACTAAAAACGTCTTCGCTCACTTAGCCCCCAAATTTGCAGTGCGCCACCTCGACTGAGTCTCCGGGTTGCCCCCCCCCCTCCGCAATGTAACCATGGCGGTCCAATCAGGCCTGCGTATTGGCCTTGTTCGACCTCTCCCCTCCCCCTCCCCCATGCACTTAAAATAAATATATAAATACCTGATCAAAACGGAAGCCTAATGGTGAGTTATGAGTTTGTTCCCATGACAGAAGCGGTTCAGTGTGTGATGTATTAACGTTGACTGGCGTTTATTCTCCTCTGGGCAGACGGCTACAATAAATGGATCCTTCAGGTGGACAGTCACATCCACTCCGTCTGGCTCATTTCTTTTATACATCAGTGACTTCAAATCTCATTATCTCCAGTCTGTGAGTCAGCGCTCGCTCGCGAACCGTCATATTTATAAGGCAAGTCCTTTCACATATGAGCCACGGAACACTCCCATTCCAAAATGACTTGGGCTGCACCGAAACTCTAAATTACTTTAGATCTCGCTGATGCCCCCCAAAAATTTGATTACAAATCTGTCATTTCTGTCCACTGACCCCTGTCTAACTATAGCTATTGTTTTAAGTGAATGTTGTAGATTGGATGTGTTACAGTATATCAGCCGTGGACGGAGTTGCATTCCATGCAACTACCACTGATTGATGTAAAAAGTAGCAAAAGCAGCTCATCTACAAGCTCAAAACGTGTCGCTTTGCTCAGTGTTTCAAGCTTGTGGATCTGCTACTTTTGTGTGACGCTGTAGTATGTGATCAAGTAGGCCGTTCATTCAGTAAAATAACACGACAATAACAATAACCCACTCATCAGAGGTGTGGCTCCCAAAGGTACCTTTCAGGCAAAGGTTCCTATCAAAACCTGAGAGGAACAGACGAAGTGGTAGGGACTGTATGGAGGTATAAAGACATTATACCCATCCATATATGGGCATAAACCACCTTTACATGATGTAAAGGTGGAAACCGATATGCACATCCCAATACGGTGCTGGACCCAAAAAGTGATCAAATGAAGAAAAAGTGGAATGTCCACACGCAATATAATTCTGCTCCCCTTCTTTTTTATTTCAACCTACAATAACAACATTTCGCCCCTCCTGGCTTTCTCAAGTTCTTTCTCAAGTTCTTGAGAAATCCCGGAGGGGCGAAACGTTGTTATTATAGGTTGAAATAAGGACGGGGAGCAGAATTATATTGTGTGCGGACATTCCACTTTTTCATCATAAAAGGGACACAGACATAATATCTGGGTGGGGCATTAATTTCCAACTTGTATCGTTCCAAGTAGGCAAGTACTCAAAACTTTGTTTCTGTTGGGCATGGAGAGTATGGGGTAGAAACATGTGGAACAGTACAACAGAACAGGTTGAATAATGCTTTTGTAATAGCAGAAGATGAGGGGCAACAGATAATGATCTTAACTCACGGATTAGGAGTGAATGGATAGATGTAACATGTTGATCAAACCTAAGTCTATTGTCCAGAGTGAGTCCAAGATATGTGAAACTGTCAACCTGTTCTACTGTCTTACCATTAATGAAGAGTGGTTTAAGTGGTTAGGTCCAGTGTGGGTTGTGGTGTGCAGTCCGTAATATGAATTATTGTTATGGAGCAGTCAGAGAATGGCAGTATCATCAGATTATTTAAAGTATGTGATGTTAGTGGGTGATGGGCTAATACAGTGATTTATGTGTAGAGGAAAGGACTGAGGACACAACCTTGAGGCAGAGGGCCCCTGTGTTGGTGATAACAGTTGCTGTAGGCCTACCTACTTTTACTGTTTGTGGTCTTTTTATTTTTCTTATTTTTCTTTTTCCAACACATGGTTTTGGACATACCAAGGTTTCCCCCCCAACAGCTACGACACACACTTTTCCTCCAGACATTAAGTGCAGTTTGGTGTTAAATGTCTATTTGACGTTCCTCACCACAGCCACTTTCCCTATATGTCCTTCAAGCACTCCACGGCCCCGCCAGTCAATGCACCATAACAATAAGGACGTGGCGGCGGACAGTCTTTGTCGTGTCTATGGGCATCTATGAAAGGGTACAAACAAACCACGTATAGCCGCCGCTACGAGGTCAACGGCAGCGGCGAAATAGGAAGAGCGCTCTTCCTCGTGCTGCGGGAATCGACGTTCTCTCGGCAGTATGCGAGGGGGTAAACACCCTTCCCTCCTCCCTGTGCGTACTATTAACATGACTAAAGCATTCCAACATCAATGACGGCAATGACAAAAGGCGGGAGGAAGAAAGGGAGAGCGTTCCGTCTTTGCGGCACACCAAGGGAGTAGCTTTGTTTACCTACGTGGGTTTATTTTATGCATGCAGTTACAGCGAGTGAACGGCACACCAAGAAGCCTCATAATAACAACACGCTTGTGAAGTTCTACCCTCTGGTCTTTCAGCCTCACGCTCTCTTCCCTGTCCTTTGAACAAATGTATAATTAATGCCGAGTAAAGTTTGTTTATACATAGATTTATTTATCGCTTTCTTAGCTTGTGTATTAAGTCTGTATATTTTTTATTTTTTTTGCCTTGCGAGTCCTCTCGGGGTTTGAATAATTGAAGTGATTTGTATTGTCTTAAAGGCGGCGAGAGGAGGAAAAATAAATGCCCGAGGGAATGGCTGAGATTGAAAATTCAGAGGGCCCGAAGTTTATCTTTATCCGCCTCCTTAAATACCCTATTTACTGTTTAATAAATGCCTCTTATCAGTTTTTAATACAGAGGGGGGGGGGGGGGGGACAGAGAGAGAGGAAGAAAGAGGTACTGTAACTGACAAGTTGTTTGCGAAGCCCGGGTGATAAAAAGGAATAATAAACATATTTGTTTCAAAAATAAACATATGCACTTGGCGCTTAAGAAGCTAAATATAGACGTGCCTTATTTGATGTGGGGAGCAGTTGTGATGCCGTTTTCCGGTTTTGATTGTGAGCTACACTCCTGCTCGGGAGAGGCTAGCAGCGCGATTCAGATGCTTGTTCTGAGCCTCGCCAAGCGTTTTAGAAAGGTTAAACAACGCTTTAAAGAGGGGTCATTCAAACGATCCAGCACACTATTATTTATGGGCACTACTGTACGAGAATAAATGGAAGCAAAAGAGAAGAATGTTCCATTATCACAGGACAAAAACAAACAAACATGCACGCATGCAGGCGGGGTATAGGGGAGAAATGTGTTACTTTGGGGTGATTACAGTATACACAGATTACACATTTAAATTGATTATACTGGTAATCGGATTTCAGTTCCCTTGATTGAAGCAGCAATGTTGTCGCTGCTGAGCAGAAACCTTGTATCTACACTTCACTTTTGTAAATTAATGTAACCCAGGTCTTCTCTACTGTAGTATAGTGTAACCCAGGTCATTCTCTACTGTAGTATAGTGTAACCCAGGTCTTCTCTACTGTAGTATAGTGTAACCCAGGTCTTCTCTACTGTAGTATAGTGTAACCCAGGTCTTCTCTACTGTAGGAGAGTGTAACCCAGGTCTTCTCTACTGTAGTATAGTGTAACCCAGGTCTTCTCTACTGTAGTATAGTGTAACCCAGGTCTTCTCTACTGTAGTATAGTGTAACCCAGGTCTTCTCTACTGTAGTATAGTGTAACCCAGGTCTTCTCTACTGTAGTATAGTGTAACCCAGGTCTTCTCTACTGTAGTATAGTGTAACCCAGGTCTTCTCTACTGTAGGATAGTGTAACCCAGGTCTTCCCTACTGTAGTATAGTGTAACCCAGGTCTTCTCTACTGTAGGATAGTGTAACCCAGGTCTTCTCTACTGTAGTATAGTGTAACCCAGGTCTTCTCTACTGTAGGATAGTGTAACCCAGGTCTTCTCTACTGTAGTATAGTGTAACCCAGGTCTTCTCTACTGTAGGATAGTGTAACCCAGGTCTTCTCTACTGTAGTATAGTGTAACCCAGGTCTTCTCTACTGTAGTATAGTGTAACCCAGGTCATTCTCTACTGTAGGATAGTGTAACCCAGGTCATTCTCTACTGTAGTATAGTGTAACCCAGGTCTTCTCTACTGTAGGATAGTGTAACCCAGGTCTTCTCTACTGTAGGATAGTGTAACCCAGGTCTTCTCTACTGTAGTATAGTGTAACCCAGGTCTTCTATACTGTAGTATAGTGTAACCCAGGTCTTCTCTACTGTAGGATAGTGTAACCCAGGTCTTCTCTACTGTAGGATAGTGTAACCCAGGTCTTCTCTACTGTAGTATAGTGTAACCCAGGTCTTCTCTACTGTAGGATAGTGTAACCCAGGTCTTCTCTACTGTAGTATAGTGTAACCCAGGTCTTCTCTACTGTAGGATAGTGTAACCCAGGTCTTCTCTACTGTAGGATAGTGTAACCCAGGTCTTCCCTACTGTAGTATAGTGTAACCCAGGTCTTCTCTACTGTAGGATAGTGTAACCCAGGTCTTCTCTACTGTAGTATAGTGTAACCCAGGTCTTCTCTACTGTAGGATAGTGTAACCCAGGTCTTCCCTACTGTAGTATAGTGTAACCCAGGTCTTCTCTACTGTAGGATAGTGTAACCCAGGTCTTCTCTACTGTAGTATAGTGTAACCCAGGTCTTCCCTACTGTAGTATAGTGTAACCCAGGTCTTCTCTACTGTAGGATAGTGTAACCCAGGTCTTCTCTACTGTAGGATAGTGTAACCCAGGTCTTCTCTACTGTAGTATAGTGTAACCCAGGTCTTCTCTACTGTAGGATAGTGTAACCCAGGTCTTCTCTACTGTAGGATAGTGTAACCCAGGTCTTCTCTACTGTAGGATAGTGTAACCCAGGTCTTCTCTACTGTTAGGATAGTGTAACCCAGGTCTTCTCTACTGTAGTATAGTGTAACCCAGGTCTTCTCTACTGTAGGAGAGTGTAACCCAGGTCATTCTCTACTGTAGGATAGTGTAACCCAGGTCTTCTCTACTGTAGTATAGTGTAACCCAGGTCTTCTCTACTGTAGGATAGTGTAACCCAGGTCTTCTCTACTGTAGGATAGTGTAACCCAGGTCTTCTCTACTGTAGGATAGTGTAACCCAGGTCTTCTCTACTGTAGTATAGTGTAACCCAGGTCTTCTCTACTGTAGGATAGTGTAACCCAGGTCTTCTCTACTGTAGTATAGTGTAACCCAGGTCTTCTCTACTGTAGGAGAGTGTAACCCAGGTCATTCTCTACTGTAGGATAGTGTAACCCAGGTCTTCTCTACTGTAGTATAGTGTAACCCAGGTCTTCTCTACTGTAGGATAGTGTAACCCAGGTCTTCTCTACTGTAGGATAGTGTAACCCAGGTCTTCTCTACTGTAGTATAGTGTAACCCAGGTCTTCTCTACTGTAGTATAGTGTAACCCAGGTCTTCTCTACTGTAGGATAGTGTAACCCAGGTCTTCTCTACTGTAGGATAGTGTAACCCAGGTCTTCTCTACTGTAGTATAGTGTAACCCAGGTCTTCTCTACTGTAGGATAGTGTAACCCAGGTCATTCTCTACTGTAGGATAGTGTAACCCAGGTCTTCTCTACTGTAGGATAGTGTAACCCAGGTCTTCTCTACTGTAGTATAGTGTAACCCAGGTCTTCTCTACTGTAGGATAGTGTAACCCAGGTCTTCTCTACTGTAGTATAGTGTAACCCAGGTCTTCTCTACTGTAGGATAGTGTAACCCAGGTCTTCTCTACTGTAGTATAGTGTAACCCAGGTCTTCTCTACTGTAGGATAGTGTAACCCAGGTCTTCTCTACTGTAGTATAGTGTAACCCAGGTCTTCTCTACTGTAGGATAGTGTAACCCAGGTCATTCTCTACTGTAGGATAGTGTAACCCAGGTCATTCTCTACTGTAGGATAGTGTAACCCAGGTCTTCTCTACTGTAGGATAGTGTAACCCAGGTCTTCTCTACTGTAGGATAGTGTAACCCAGGTCTTCTCTACTGTAGTATAGTGTAACCCAGGTCTTCTCTACTGTAGGATAGTGTAACCCAGGTCTTCTCTACTGTAGTATAGTGTAACCCAGGTCTTCTCTACTGTAGGATAGTGTAACCCAGGTCTTCTCTACTGTAGTATAGTGTAACCCAGGTCTTCTCTACTGTAGGAGAGTGTAACCCAGGTCTTCTCTACTGTAGTATAGTGTAACCCAGGTCTTCTCTACTGTAGTATAGTGTAACCCAGGTCTTCTCTACTGTAGGATAGTGTAACCCAGGTCTTCTCTACTGTAGTATAGTGTAACCCAGGTCTTCTCTACTGTAGGATAGTGTAACCCAGGTCTTCTCTACTGTAGGAGAGTGTAACCCAGGTCTTCTCTACTGTAGTATAGTGTAACCCAGGTCTTCTCTACTGTAGTATAGTGTAACCCAGGTCTTCTCTACTGTAGGATAGTGTAACCCAGGTCTTCTCTACTGTAGTATAGTGTAACCCAGGTCTTCTCTACTGTAGGAGAGTGTAACCCAGGTCTTCTCTACTGTAGTATAGTGTAACCCAGGTCTTCTCTACTGTAGGAGAGTGTAACCCAGGTCTTCTCTACTGTAGTATAGTGTAACCCAGGTCATTCTCTACTGTAGTATAGTGTAACCCAGGTCTTCTCTACTGTAGTATAGTGTAACCCAGGTCTTCTCTACTGTAGTATAGTGTAACCCAGGTCTTCTCTACTGTAGTATAGTGTAACCCAGGTCTTCTCTACTGTAGTATAGTGTAACCCAGGTCTTCTCTACTGTAGTATAGTGTAACCCAGGTCTTCTCTACTGTAGGAGAGTGTAACCCAGGTCTTCTCTACTGTAGTATAGTGTAACCCAGGTCTTCTCTACTGTAGGATAGTGTAACCCATGTCTTCTCTACTGTAGTATAGTGTAACCCAGGTCTTCTCTACTGTAGGATAGTGTAACCCAGGTCTTCTCTACTGTAGGAGAGTGTAACCCAGGTCTTCTCTACTGTAGTATAGTGTAACCCAGGTCTTCTCTACTGTAGTATAGTGTAACCCAGGTCTTCTCTACTGTAGGATAGTGTAACCCAGGTCTTCTCTACTGTAGTATAGTGTAACCCAGGTCTTCTCTACTGTAGGAGAGTGTAACCCAGGTCTTCTCTACTGTAGTATAGTGTAACCCAGGTCTTCTCTACTGTAGGAGAGTGTAACCCAGGTCTTCTCTACTGTAGTATAGTGTAACCCAGGTCATTCTCTACTGTAGTATAGTGTAACCCAGGTCTTCTCTACTGTAGTATAGTGTAACCCAGGTCTTCTCTACTGTAGTATAGTGTAACCCAGGTCTTCTCTACTGTAGTATAGTGTAACCCAGGTCTTCTCTACTGTAGTATAGTGTAACCCAGGTCTTCTCTACTGTAGGAGAGTGTAACCCAGGTCTTCTCTACTGTAGTATAGTGTAACCCAGGTCTTCTCTACTGTAGTATAGTGTAACCCAGGTCTTCTCTACTGTAGTATAGTGTAACCCAGGTCTTCTCTACTGTAGGAGAGTGTAACCCAGGTCTTCTCTACTGTAGTATAGTGTAACCCAGGTCATTCTCTACTGTAGTATAGTGTAACCCAGGTCTTCTCTACTGTAGTATAGTGTAACCCAGGTCTTCTCTACTGTAGTATAGTGTAACCCAGGTCTTCTCTACTGTAGGAGAGTGTAACCCAGGTCTTCTCTACTGTAGTATAGTGTAACCCAGGTCATTCTCTACTGTAGTATAGTGTAACCCAGGTCTTCTCTACTGTAGTATAGTGTAACCCAGGTCTTCTCTACTGTAGGAGAGTGTAACCCAGGTCTTCTCTACTGTAGTATAGTGTAACCCAGGTCTTCTCTACTGTAGGAGAGTGTAACCCAGGTCTTCTCTACTGTAGTATAGTGTAACCCAGGTCTTCTCTACTGTAGGATAGTGTAACCCAGGTCTTCTCTACTGTAGGATAGTGTAACCCAGGTCTTCTCTACTGTAGTATAGTGTAACCCAGGTATTCTCTACTGTAGTATAGTGTAACCCAGGTCTTCTCTACTGTAGTATAGTGTAACCGAGGTCTTCTCTACTGTAGGAGAGTGTAACCCAGGTCTTCTCTACTGTAGTATAGTGTAACCCAGGTCATTCTCTACTGTAGGATAGTGTAACCCAGGTCATGGAAACTGGTTACTAATGCAGAAATGGAGCAAGTTTACCTAACTTGATTTTCCCTGTGCATGACACCCCATGCTGCTGACTAATAGCCAGCCAAAGACATGAAGACTGGCAGGTGAATTTCAACCAATCAGAAGACACCCCTCAACTACTTGCCCCGCCCTCCTCTGCTCCCCAGTCTCACACTGAAGCTGCACTGCACAGGAGAAGTCCCCATGACAGAGAGAGCTAGAGCCCAAACTAATTAATAATTGTTCCAGAATAAGCTTAAAAGCTATAAAAGACAGCACACACACCATGCCCACCAACTCATAGTTGCCAGCGGGCTGAGAATTAGTTTCTGCTAAACATTGCTGTGTGGCTGTGTGCATAAGAGGAGCACTTTAGGAGGATTGCATGCAAAGACCATCTTTGATTTTCCTTGGAGACATACTCTGCAACAAGTCTGTCTTCTATGAGTGTGGTAGGACAGAACTGAGCACAATCACAGAGCTTGAACACTAATATCCATCACACACTACTATACCTCACAGTGTAGTTGGACTGTCATTGACTCACGCACATACACACCTGTGTGGTTTACATTGGGTTTATTGACTGTGAATTGATGTGTATTGTATTTTGATTTGAAGGTCATTGTAATTTCATCTGTATTGGGATTAATAGTTTATGGGTCCATAGTTCATTAATATTCATACTTACCATACAGTTAAAAAGATATTTACAATTAAAAAGATATCTACAGTTAAAAGGATACTAACTCAAAATATACTTACCAGGGTGCACCCGATGATAAAAACCTGAGGATACAAAGGTAGATTAAAACCCATATAGGACCTGTAGCCTAAATTAAAGGGTATTTCACCCAAAATATTTAGAGGGTTTAATCTGAGAGATCATAGTGATTTAATCACTGACGTCAAGAGGCCAAGTTACATTGGTTGTTGAGCTCATTATTGTTTACTGTTGTCTATGTCTGTTGTATGTGGTACCATTCCCTTTTATTTACCATTTTCTAAATCCAAGCCGGGTCTTTATTACATGCTACATACTGGTGTGGTCTCATAATCATTTACTCTTGTATGCTCCCAGAGCCGAACCTTACTGAATACTAGTCCAGATTTAATACCTTATACATCGGTGGTCGCAAGTCCATTATACACAGGTATTACAGGTACACGTGTTACAATAGTGTAGCAACACATTAGTGAAAATCTACAAGCTCACAATGTGAGGCGTTTTGGGCTTGTAGATCCGACTATTTTCACTATAACAAAATGTTTTCATAATAATAATAATAATAATAATAGCCTGAGTGAGTGGTACGGTATGATGTTCGACAGACCTGAAACCCTGATGACCTTGGGATACATCACTGAGGATAGGTCCCAAGTGCAGCCAATGTTTTTTAGTTCTAGTTATTCTATTTATAGTGACTCGTAGGAATAGACTATACGTGACAACCAGGAATAGTCTGGTGCCGCCTGGTTATAATTATAACACTAAACAGAGCAGTTTTGGACATAATACAGGATTTCCATGTGCGCTAACTTTATTGACATTATCAACCAGGATCTACTTGTGGAGTAGGGAGACCACCTCCAACCACTGCAGATGCAGGTGCTATATTTTTTTTATCAACAGATTAACCACGTAGGGGTGTGCTGAAATATCGATATTGCGATATATATCGATACTTCCTCCCGCGATAAATAATCGATACGCCGCCGGGAAATATCGATAAAATCCGGGAGGAAAAACGGATCGCGGAATGTCCGTAACGGGGGATAATTCTGGGAGGAAAAACGGGTCGCGTATTGTCCGTAAAACATGACAAAGTTACTTATTACTAGTAGACTAGTAGCCTTTTATGCATAAAAGGCAGATCTGCTATAGCAACATGGGGCTGCTGTCTGCGGCCACAGCAGCCCTTAGAGTATATATGAATAGAGACGGCACCCGGATGAAACCCTGAGGCGAAATGGACATAGTGGCCGAATTTGATATTGCAACGTGGGCCCAAACACATGAACGCGCTGGTCCGTTGACTATCATTGTGCACGTTCACGATGACACGTGAACGCTGAATGCCTGCAATGATAGTCAGCGGCAGCGCGTTCATGTGTTTGGGCCCAATCCATCCCAGAATGCACTCTGTTCCTACCCAGAATGCACAGTGAAATCGCCTCATGCGCTTTTGAGCAACTTAATGCAAGTGGATGGGAGGAGAACTCGGGTGCCGTCTCTATTCATATATACTCTAAGCAGCAGCCCCATGTTGCTAGCAGATCTACCTTTTATGCAACGGACGAGCTCGCTCTCTCTCTCTCTCTCTCTCTCTCTCTCTCTCTCTCTCTCTCTCTCTCTCTCTCTCTCATTGTGAATGCACCCCGTTGAAGTTACAAGAGTTAGATCACTGCAGTGTTGCACTGTTCATATAAGCTGCTTTGATATTATAGGAAATAGCCTACCATATAATTTATTTTTGTTGTATTATTTGCATCTTAATTTGTCATTAGCCTAACTGTAGGCCTAGATACAGATATTTTAATGTGCAATAAATAGGCTGGACCACAGTACTGTAGTAGTATATATCAGTTGAAGTTAGCCTGTATATATTTGTGACCAGATTTGACTGAGGGACTGCCATTGGATTTTTCTTTCATGTCATATGAAAGCAGGGAATAGCTTCAAATAGCTTCAAATTGACATTGGTTGTTCAAGTTAAATTGATGTGTTGATGGTATTACCATAAGCAATATTGTTATAAAAAAAGTTAAAATGACCAGTGAGCAACTGCACTGTTTAATATTTCATGAGGACTTGGTTTCAATAGGCTACATGAGCCCAGCACATTTTACTGGGTTCTAACTTCTAACTGACACAACATTTATTGTGAGCATTTATTCATTATGATCAGTTTGAAAAGTAGAAATATAGGCCTCCTTCTTGTAGCTGCGTCCTTCCAATAAAAGACCGGTATCAGAATCGGTTGAGACATATAAAAGCCCGGATTAATATTTGAGGATTTTTGGTAGTAATTCCTGATTTTTGCCTTTTATGTTTTTTTGTTGTTGCATGTGTAGACCAGGCGTGAGCTTGTAGAGGTGGGAAAAGAACGGACCAAGTACATAGCCGACCCTGGACAACTAAGTAGTGGCTATAGTTTAGAGTTTAGACTAAGGGTATTACTGTACTTTCCAAGGATTGCAATTTTATTTTGATTTCATTCATTCATTCATTCATTCATTCATTCATTCATTCATTCATTCATTTGTTATATTTGTTAGAGCGAAGTTGTTTTTAACAGTGTCATCTGCATACATTTGCAGTTATTTGTGGTATACCCATTGTGTGTTGTCCATTGTCATAGATTGTGGGTACACAATCTAATACATGGTGGCATTAAAATAATGAGCAAATAGATGTGATTATAATTAGATTAAAATGTAATTGATCAGAGAGGAGAATTGATCAGATCTGCCAATGCCTCTGCAGGTAATTAAAGAGTAACGTACAAACCCCCTGCATACCGTATGAGCACCAACAACACGCACATCAAATGTCCCCATGCGCACGCACGCACGCACGCACGCACGCACGCACGCACGCACGCACGCACGCACGCACGCACGCACGCACGCACGCACGCACGCACGAACGAACGCACGCACGCACGCACGCACGCACGCACGCACGCACGCACGCACGCACACACACACAGCAGCTGGCGTGGCACTGCTTGGCTTAAATAAAAGTGCGACACGGGGGGACCATAGCCGTGATTTAGAGCGCTCCCATGGCTCCCTCATGGATAATCTCCCACAACACTTCACAGAGCCACAGGACCAATGAAACCGTAACAACCCCCCCCCCCCCCCCCCCCTCGCATCTCCCCACTGTTTGCACTCTCGTCTCCCCAATACCGCAGCTACCACGTCGACTTGCCAACACATCCATCAGGAATAGTGTGTGTGTGTGTATGTGTGTGTAATTGTATATCTATACTTGTGAGGGCCAAATGTTCCCACAAGTATAATAGAATTGGACAAATGAACGCTGTGAGGAGAATTTTCCACAACACAAATTGTTTTTATGTTTAAAGAAACAATCTGGGGAGTTAGGCTCTAGAGGATGGGGTTAGATTTAGGGTTAAACATTCAGAGCTTGGCTTTAAGGGATGGGATTAGTGAGTCACGCCTGATTTTGCACAGGACTCCCTTTTTCGCAGAGCCTGCGAGTCGATGGGCGCTGATGGGCGCTGATGGGTGCGTGCGTGCGTGCGTGCGTGCGTGCGTGCGTGCGTGCGTGCGTGCGTGCGTGCGTGCGTGCGTGCGCGCGCGTGCATAATATGGGGCTAAATTACATTTCTGATGTTTTTATTGCTACCCGTACTGGAATATTTAACCAGTGTTTACTGTAAGTGGCACTGCGACAAGTCAGGAAAAAAGAAATACCTTATTGCCGCTGAGCTCCTGGCATTAGCAGACATTTAGACTGGAAACATAATTATAATAATACCTCTCGATTTATATAGCAAGTTCATGTGGACAAAAAACATACTTCATAAAGCCCACAGGACACGGACACACACACACACACACACACACACACACACACACACACACACACACACACACACACACACACACACACACACACAAAAAAACACACACACACTGCGTTCATACCAGTGGTACGAAAACAAGTTATGGTTTTGTTTGACACATTTAAAACATTGGACCTCAGATCTGGGAGCCCTTTCGGTAAAATACTTCTTTGCCTCTTGGGGCACCACCTCCTTTTTTGTATTCAGTATTTTAGCTGTGACGTGAGCGCGAGCACGTGAGATACTTCCGGGTCCTACTTTTGTGTCCCCATAGAGTTTTTTGTGTCCCCATAGAGTTATACTGTGACACTCCGTCGGACTAAATCTGAGACGAAAACAACCACGAAAGTCTAATTTTACCGCTTTCCTCGCAACAACAAAGCTGCGCTGATCTCCCAAATCTGGCTGTGACAGGCCGTCTGCCCCACACGGAATACTATCGCCATTTTATTTCATTGTGTCAACTAAATCCTCATTAATGCAAACTAGATTCAACATACTCAAGCCTGCAAACATTCTAAATATGCCCCCGAAATATTTTACTGAGCAAATGGACTGTTACCACCTTCAATAATAATGATAATAATAGTCTTTATTGTCTCCACATCATATTTTTTTTTGTCATGGAAACTTGTACAAAACATTAATAATTCTACTCGAGTTGGAAGCATTAAGACCCATTTTAACCCTCAATGGCTTCCTTTCTGAAAAATAACGTCATTGTAAAAAGATTCACGCGTTTAGATATTCTATTTACAATGAGATGCGGACGGGAGCTGGTGCCACTTGGACCCGGACGTAACGTAGCACTACAAAATGACGTCGGACTTAAATACTGAATAGAGACAGGAACTCTGTTTGTCTCCTCCCATTTCTTACTTCACTTCCTCCGGGGTGCTTTTGTGATTATTCCCACTAACAACACAACATGTTTTAGGGCAGCAGCCCTTCTGCTGTTAGCATGATCTGAATAGAATCTGAATATAACCACCATAGCAGGACTTCTTATGGTGTGAAAACAACCAAAAAGTCCCTGTCAGTTTTACCGGCCTCGTCAACGCTTTAGGTACTGTATAGCTGTGTTCACTGACCTTGGTTTTGAGAAGTTTGTGGGAAATGTTTCATGCAATTTGTGCCAAGTGATTTAGGGAAATGAGCCTGGCAAAATAATCAAGGGGATCAGATGGCAGTGTTAATTGTTTTGAAAGCACAGCTCCTTAGTTTTGAAGGACGTCTGTTTTTTCCGTCGAAGTGCATTCAATAACACTTTGGAAATAGCAGATCTACAAGCTCACAACTCATTCCATTGTGACATGGTGCAAGTTATTAGATCATTATTCTGATCAGTATTTTGTCGTACGAAATCTATATAGGGCTCAAATAACCAATCCACCCATGTTAAAGCTATCTTAATATTGGTCCTCAATATGCTCAATGTAAGATGTCTATACTCTCACTGTGTCTCAGAGGAGGGCTGTGGACAGTACAGAAACCCTCCCACCAGTAACCTGTCTGTTTATTACCCTGCAGATCATTAACTTTTAAGTGGTTGTGGTTGTAAGAAATGTGTGGTGATCAAATAAAGTAAAGTTAAAAAACAATACCTTGTTTTCACCAGAAACAACATTCATTGTGCCGATTTGGAGATACAGGCCATTGAAAGCAGCACATAGAGTGCAAGTGGATGCGCGCGCATTTTAAAATGGCCATGTCCACTGTCATACTTTACACTGCGATGCTAACGGGAGAGAGCTATCAATGCGATCCGATCAAAACATGGATTAAATAATATAAAGCCTAGAAAACGTAGCCTACGGTTCTGGCGTGCTGCTAGACTAAAGCTTATCTACGGTTACTACATTTATGGCGGGCTTCGTGTTAAAACTCACCTGTGGCTCCCGACATGTGCGGCAGATTAAAACTAACCTGTGGCAGGTTAAAACTATCCCGTGGCGTCCTGTGAGGTTAGATTTATGGTTTGGGTTTTGGGTAGCCTGTCGGACTGTTAGTACGTCGGACCAAACACATGCACGCCTCAAATTCTATGTTGAATGAAAATTAGCTCCCAGACAAGGCATGCAACCTTGCAGTGATTCCTCAAAGTGATACAGTTGCTGTCCTCAGTGATTGTGATAGCGATGTGTCAGACAGGGACCATGAGGGGCAAACAGGCCATTTGCCAGCCAGGCTGTTGAATTCACATGCTGAAGTTATGCAAATAGATGAGTGGATGGGTTTACTGCAATTGACGTAGATCTGCGTCAAATGGTCCTTATATAGTGGTTTATGATAGCTCGAAATAAACACAAAATGGCCGCATGGTTCCACTCGTTGTTGTAAACATATTTTCTGATGGTCAAAATCTGCTTCATTCAACGGCCTGGCCCTACAGCCATTGAACTGACGCGTAACTGCTATGTCTTCTCCAAGTGAAAGTATATATTGGCAGCTGTCACAACAAACACACACCGTTAGTCGCATCCAGTTCCGTTTTTTGCGTTTCCGGTGGATCTCTCAATATAAAACTTTCACTGAACATTGCTGGCAGTTAACGGTTAAATGTATGAATTAATGCTGACAGGGAATGTGTAAAATGGGTTAAGTACAATGTGTTTTTATGGGACGAAGAATAGACAATGGGGTATATATCTACTTATATAATAGCATAGAGAGTGAGCCATAAGGGGAGATGGAGAGAGATAGAAAGATGAGGAATTAATTTGGAAGGCACCGAATCATTAAGGAGCAGACTGTTGTTCAAGAATTAATAAACATGACAATGTGTTGCTGTTGGAATTACATTACAAACTAGGTCAATAGCGCATCCCAAATAATTAACACTGCGCATTAATAGCTTATTGAATAGTGCAGCGCAACTTAATCAAGAAGCGTTTTTTGGCACGCTCCTAGTGCGGTGCAGGTACAATGATAAATTGTCAATTCTAAACCCTTTTTCTCTGCACTGTGAAAATCTCCTTCAACTCGCAATGAGTTACACAGGTAGACCGTCACTCCAATCACACAGCAAAATGTGTTTATATAAATCAGAGGGTGTATAAATGGAGACTCTGGCTGCGTGCGAATTGCTAGGGTTGTTCCCTACTCCCTACTCCCCATACGGGGATCCAGACTCAGTGGACTCAAATAGTGATGAATTCGGACAATACTCCCTGTATGGGGAGCACCGACTCCGTCAATATCGGTAGAGGGCGCTATAGGTCCGCGGGTTCATGTACTTTTTATTTGCATTGTAATCCCCATAAAGAACTGTATGAAAAATAAACAAATCACTCCGGCCGTTTCACTCATTTGGATATGAAGAATCAACTGACTACAAGAAACCAGTCAAAACGCTGCTGCTGAATTTTCGCTAGGAACAGACAATCAAAAGTGACTGCAGGCTGTCACCTCCCTGCAAAGACAGTTTGTTAAATTATTTTTAAATTCATGGATGAATAAAGAAAAAATAGGTTAATGAAAATATGTTTGCATGCATTTAGGCCTATATGTCTATGATAAAAAGGTTATTCTTTTAAAATAACATAGGCCTATGATTATTATCAATAAATTAATATTATATCCATTATCCAGCAATATGAAAACAATGCACCACCTTGACAATATGAAAATATCAGCAGCATGATTATGAACCCCCGCTAATTCTGGGGAGGGGGGGGGGGGGGGTACGGCAAAAATAGCCAATCTATAAGCAACGCGACGTCCGTGTTGTGAGCTTGTAGATCGGGTACTTTTGGTAAAGAATTACCAAAAGTAGCCGATGGACGTTAACAGAAACAGCAGTCCAATAAATTACTGCCTACATAATGAGGTTTTAATGTATTTATCGCAATTCAATGAAATAATGTTAGATAATTACACAATTAATGTGTCTCACATGCATGTACAAAATATATATTGGACTTTAGCACATAGCTTTACAACCTCACCAACCTTAATCCAAAAACTATTAAAATATATTCTACAGCAAGCAACTGATTCCTCTCCTAACGTCATGCGCTGGGCCTGGGTGATGCAATGAATCAGATTAGTAATACTATTGCAAATGAATTGTTTTATTATAAATAAAATAAAACAAATAAATGGACAGATCATTTGTCTCGATCTATGTAGCTTCGAGATCCGCCAAGGAAGAAAAGAGAGGGGAAACGAAAGTTTAAAAAGTACATTTGTGTTGATTTCTTTCGCTGGTTCAACTTCTGCCTCTTCTGAGTTGGAGCGCATGCATGCAGAAGCAGCGCATGTGCGCGCAAACGCGTGCATGTGCGCTCAAGAGCGAGCTTGCGCAATGCATTATGGGGCAGATTTGCTTCGCTGTGTTTTTGTAGTGACCATCGGATGGTCCCTACAATTCCCGGTGCATTGTGGGATACTTCAGTCCACTACATTAGGGTGCAAAAATGCTCACTACATATTCGGACACTATAACAAAATGGCGGAACCCCAAAGTAGTGCACTATATGGGGCATAGGGAATGAATTCGAACGCAGCCTCTGAGTCAACAGGATGCATGCCAGTGGGGGTGATATGGGAAATCAGAGGGTGTATAAATGGAGACTCTGAGTCAACAGGATGCATGCCAGTGGGGGTGATATGGGAAATCAGAGGGTGTATAAATGGAGACTCTGAGTCAACAGGATGCATGCCAGTGGGGGTGATATGGGTATGGGCTGGTATGAAACGTTTACTTTGAAAGGTCGGGTACAAACTACAAAGCTGGCCACACTCGGCCAGTGAATATTCCCAAATAGTATGAATCATTCTATTTCCCATTATGCAAAATATGCAATCACTATTTGTGGCCTAAACGTTTTGGAGGGACGATTGTTCTGCATTTAGTTAGTTTGTTGTTAGGCCATCTATGCATCTGTGGAGCATAGTGCATAGGAACAGGTCGGTCGAACCAGACCCATAGAGTCTCTCTCTATTACGTCACTAGACTTCCAGTGTAAGAATTGAATGTCAAAGTTCTCATTCTTTCTCAATGAGAAAGTTCCAATGTCTGGAACTACAGCCCCTAGCAACTATCTCTCTATGGGTCGGACATGAATAAGAAGGATAACACGAGTTGAACAATTACATGTCTTGCAAAAGTAGATTACAGCCTCAATGCAAGTTTTTAAATAAAGCATACACATACAATGAATTAACAATGAACAGTCATGAGTTCATCAGGACACCCAGTAGAACTGATCACTGTCGGGTGGAAACCTTGTATAGCTGGGGATGAACTCACGCATGGTGTTAGGTATGGGTATAAGGTTTTCAAAAAGCTGTGCAAACGAGTTGGGCGTGCCCGCTAGTGGTCTGTTTGCACTGACTCAAATATTAGATAGGTATACAGTAGGTATGGTTGAAAATAAAAAAAATAATGGTTAAAGTGGTTAACACACAGAATGTGGGACACGTGATTTTACGTGGTTCGAATCCCGACGTTCCGGTGCGGGCCATGTACCGTTTAGTGCATTTTTTTATTGATTACTTTCAATCACCTTTCTACCCACCCGGACAATAGATCAAGCTGCCCCGACCCATGCCACAACACCCCAGTCACGTGATCAACTTCAGCTTGCCTCTCCCCCTCCACTCCTGAAACAGGACGGGAGGGGCGCTCTGTGTTTAGAGTATCCCTATATCGCTGTATACTCCAGTCAGCCTGAATCACACGTCACACTGCATGAACAGTGAACACCCAGGGGGTCTTGTGTGTATTTTCGGAACGTGACGGCGGCACCCATAGACGCTACCACCATTGGAGCAGCCTTGAATAACAGACCCATGGACATGAGTGTGTCGTTGTACGCACGTGTTAGTGTGGAGGAGAGCAACCAGACTATAGTGATTGTAACACTTTATTATTATTCATAATTGCAGTGATAAGACCGCAACGGACGCGTCGGGGACATCGACCCGGTTCTAATGAACTTTTCTGCGTCCTAAACGGTTTATATATGGCAGAGTTACAGGGGTGTTAGACAACGCGTTGCAAACTGATGATCGCAAGCTGAATAAAAAGCCAATTACTGACGAACGGTAGATGGGATCAATGTGTTCTTTTTTCCTCATGAAAGTAGACATTCAGGGCTTTCATTCGGTGTATAGTATGTATAGGATATTTTTTGTGTTCAATTTTATATCTGCCTGTCAATGTCTGTGACACAATGTCTGTTCAAAAACACCACTTTTAGACAAAAGCAGGTGTTACATACATACAAGGTCAATAACTCAAGAATGGAAGATGGTCAAATCCTTTTTTTTTTTTAAATTAGAGCCGACAACATACGCTTTCTTTTGACGTAAGCGGTGTGATTATTTGAACCTAATCCCTCAGCACCCTGGGAAAGCATTTTTCTGAAATGCTCAGCAAGCTGTGTGTTAAATGCTAAGGTGACACAGATGCGTTCCATGTCTTAATGGGCTAACTGCTCCCCCCCCTCTGCACTCCTCTGTGAAATAAAAGTCCAAAACTGTTCCTTTTTTATAGCCGATTGACAATTGTGAGCTGCTAATCTGCTACTTTTCATTACTTTTGTGTCACACTCTTGTATGATGAAGTAGAGTAGTAATGTAGTAGTAGTAGTAGTAGTAAAGCCTTGATATACGCAAAAACCTAAAAAGTTGAATTCATTATGGAGATGTGAGGTGTCCGCCTGACAGCAACAATATGTTGTGATCAGAGACCCTGGTGCAGAAGTGCAGTGTCTGCATAACAGAGAAAGAGAGAGGAGAGGAGGGAGGGGAGGGGTGGGGGGGTGGAGACAAATGAACCAGATGAAAGGCATAATGTAATCAAGCCCACTCACATCCGGCTGAATATTATGTCTAGCAGCTGACCTCACACTGACCCAAGTCAAAGTGTGTGTGTGTGTGTGTGTGTGTGTGTGTGTGTGTGTGTGTGTGTGTGTGTGTGTGTGTGTGTGTGTGTGTGTGTGTGTGTGTGTGTGTGTGTGTGTGTGTGTGTGCGCGCGCGCGCAACTGTGCGTGTGTGCATGTGCGTGCGTGCGTGCGTATATATGAGCCACAATGTACACACACACACTTAGAGGGGAGGGGGTTGGCTCTAAATAAGGGCTCAATAAACACTTGCATTGGCGTGTGCACGTTTCACCTGCACGCTTCCACTTTGATAAATGCCACGGCCGGCCGCGCACAAATTGGCTGCAAAGGACAGAGTGACTAATTCCCTGGCAGAATGTTATTAGGGGCGTGTTTGTGTGTGTGTGTGTGTGTGCGAAGGTCTTACAGGTTGTTTGAATGAAAATCAGAGCTGTTCAATAATACATAAGGCCTGTCGGTTGGAACCCTATTACCAAAGAATATGTTTTATGAAAGCCTCCTGTAACGCAAATGCTGTCCATTTCTGCACCGCCGCCATATATTTTACACGTTTGATAAATTGGCGGACAGCGCCCGATATTGCGTTTGGCTTTTCGCATGCCTGCCTAATGTATTCCCTCAATTTTGAAAACATTGAAATTTTTTCATAAAATTACATTATTCCACAGCTCGGTAATACACAAGTACTTGGTTAATGTATCATCACTGTCGGGTGGAAACCTCATATGTCCAACACTGTTCAGTGTTCAAAGATTGGCATAGCTTCTGTGAGGTTAAGGTTAGGTCTAGGCATTGTTTTATTGAGGTTAAGGTTACATGTTTAGGCATAGTTTCTTTGAGGTTATGGACATGCATAGTTTACTGTAGGTTATGCTTAGGGCTAAGGTTTAGCCATAGTTTTTGTGAGGTTAGGGTTGGGTTTAGGGGATAGGCCATAAGCATTTAACCATGTCCACCGATTCAAAACAACAAAGGAAGAAGTCTACAACCTTGTAGATCGCGTATTTTTCTCATTTTGTTGTGACGCCATAGTATGATGAAGTAGGGCATTAATTCACTATAGATAGATAGATATATAGATAGATAGATAGCTAGATAGATAGATAGATAGATAGATTACAATATGGTTTCTCATGCCCCACATCAAAGTACTGTACGTTAGGGTATTCCTATCTAAGTATGCAATTCATAAGTACAGTGGCGCTAGTTAGCCGAGCACAGCGGCTCATAAACTTGATGAAGTCCTGTCACGTATATTTAATTGTTAATCCACTTATGGTAATGGCTTTATATCTGTATACTTATTTGTTGCAGCGCTATACAGTCCCCCCATTGTCCTTGACATTCAATTTGCTGGCCTTCTAATGTGCCTGCAGTCTGTCTCAACCTCCCTCAACAATATTATTCGCTTAATCAGGAGATGTGGAGTTTTGTTTGGCACATATACAATCATAAACACTGCCCCTTGTCCATACTAATTTTCCGTTATGACCCTACCACAGTATATACAATATACACTATGATCGGTGCTGTCGGGTGGAAACCTTGCATGTAAAAAGAAATATATATATATATATATATATATATATATATATATATAGAGAGAGAGAGAGAGAGAGAGAGAGAGAGAGAGAGAAATGGACTGAAAATGTTCAGAAATATTGAAAATAGTCTATCTACAAGCTCACAATGTGTCGCGATAATGCGACACATTATAAGCTTGTAGATCGGCTGTTTTCACTACTTTTAGCTCTGGTATGACGAAGCATGGCATTGAAAAGTTAAAATTTTCTAAATGCAAGGTTTCTGCATCACAGCGATCATTATGCAACTTTCCGTATAGTGCTTTATGACCAAGGCCTTGGGAAGAATGATTTGACCATCTTCTCGGTCGAGGAATTCTCTGAGAAATTATTATAATATTGTGTTGTATTCATGAGATTCAGTGGGGCCAACAACAGTGTGTCACCTGCATTTGGAAAGTGGTTTGCAGTGATTTGCGCTAACGTCTCCGGGCCAGTAAGCATCACCACAGAAGCGATAATGGCGCCAGCTTCAGGGGACGTCACTTATGTAACACCGGTGGTGGACAGTATCCCAAAGTACATTGTGCTTCAGTACTGCCATTAAAGGGGCACTTCACCGTTGTTCTGATCTGGAGGCTATAAGCATGATGTTGGAGTGTTTATTCTACTTTCCTCTACTATGACATCATAGTAGAGAATGTCAGTTCTACCTGGACTACGATGGACTACAGCCCCCATGTTTGTCAGACCGGCCAGTCCAGCTGATGTCAGTCAGCTTGTTGTTAGACTGCTCTCAACTGTGACCTTGTTAAGACTGCTCTTGACTGTTACCTTGTCTAGCATCACCTCCAGAGCCCATGACACTCCCACCATAACTTTAGAAGATATGTAAACACCATGCATACACACTGGATAAGCCTCCTCCAGAGCCCATGACACTCCCACCATAACTTTAGAAGATATGTAAACACCATGCATACACACTGGATAACCCTGCTCCAGAGCCCATGACACTCCCACCATAACTTCAGAAGATATGTAAACACCATGCATACACACTGGATAACCCTCCTCCAGAGCCCATGCCACTCCCACCATAACTTCAGAAGATATGTAAACACCATGCATACACACTGGATAACCCTCCTCCAGAGCCCATGACACTCCCACCATAACTTCAGAAGATATGTAAACACCATGCATACACGCTGGATAACCCTCCTCCAGAGCCCATGACACTCCCACCATAACTTTAGAAGATACTGTATGTAAACACCATGCATACACACTGGATAACCCTCCTCCAGAGCCCATGACACTCCCACCATAACTTTAGAAGATATGTAAACACCATGCATACACACTGGATAACCCTCCTCCAGAGCCCATGACACTCCCACCATAACTTCAGAAGATATGTAAACACCATGCATACACACTGGATAACCCTCCTCCAGAGCCCATGACACTCCCACCATAACTTCAGAAGATATGTAAACACCATGCATACACACTGGATAACCCTCCTCCAGAGCCCATGACACTCCCACCATAACTAGAAGATATGTAAACACCATGCATACACACTGGATAACCCTCCTCCAGAGCCCATGACACTCCCACCATAACTTTAGAAGATATGTAAACACCATGCATACACACTGGATAACCCTGCTCCAGAGCCCATGACACTCCCACCATAACTAGAAGATATGTAAACACCATGCATACACACTGGATAACCCTCCTCCAGAGCCCATGACACTCCCACCATAACTAGAAGATATGTAAACACCATGCATACACACTGGATAACCCTCCTCCAGAGCCCATGACACTCCCACCATAACTAGAAGATATATGTAAACACCATGCATACACACTGGATAACCCTCCTCCAGAGCCCATGACACTCCCACCATAACTAGAAGATATATGTAAACACCATGCCTACACACTGGATAACCCTCCTCCAGAGCCCATGACACTCCCACCATAACTAGAAGATATATGTAAACACTATGCCTACACACTGGATAACCCTGCTCCAGATCCACTAGGCTCGGTCAGTGTGCAAACGCTGTGCACTTATGGCACTGCACACTAGATATCATAACCTTCCCAAGCTGCTAAATAAAATGTGTCCAAAATAGGGAAATCAGGTAGCCTGGCTCCAGCCCTGAATCGCTAGCCACGCCCATTAAGAAAATATGTTCTGGCGATTCAGGTCTGGAGTCTCTCTGCCTACGGCTGCGTCAGTGTCGTTCGGAAATCCGATCGTAGCAGCTGATTCACCTGATTGGCCATCAGCCCCGTCACTCAACAGCGTTAGACAACAAACATGGCTGCCCCCACTGCGGTGACTCATGACCGTATCAATCTGGCTATTAAATCGACGTATGATAAATAGTTTCTTTACCGACACGAGAGGTTTTATAAACATCATCATCCGACATATTTTACCGCTTTTGTTTACATGCTAGTAGCGCTCGTTGGCTGTGTTTGTTTGGTTAGCAAACTGGTTAGCCATAGCCACATGATTGACAACAACGTCATCTGCTTTCCTACTATTCTGATTGGTTGGTATGAACCAATCACCGAAGACTGCCACTTTGACGACACCCATCCCATAAACTGCTGCCATGGGGAGGGCTTTCAGTCTGAATAATGAAGTGAAACGAAATGAGATTCAGACTGAGTGTCAGGCTAGACATCAGGACAGGGTTAATGTGGTTAACATACAGTATGTTTCAATGAAATACTTAAATTGTGACATTATCCAAATATCAAGCATAGCCTATGTCTACATTTCCCAAAAGGAATGACCTGAAGGGGTGATATCAAAAGCAGAGGCAACATGTCGTGGGCTTGCAGACTGGCTATGGGTTCAGACTCGAGCGCAACACATTGCACGATAGAGCATAAATCAGGCGTGCACTGGAAACGCCCCCATGATGACTGCTATTGTGCATAGACCCTAGAAATATGTGCCACGGTGTGGCTGACTCCAAGCGGCTTTTAAGACATAAACATAAAAATGAAATACAAAATAAATATATAAAAGTGTGAAATTTTGAAGATGTGCTCTCTTGTGTGGCCTTGAAACGTCTGTGCAGTAAATACCGCTGAAGGGCGTAGCAGTGACTCAAGGCTGCATGTACCATATGTATTTATCCTTGAACAATAGTGGACTGTTCACAGAACATTTGTCAACGTCCATTCTCTCTCCCTTTCTACTGTGTTTCCTCGGCTCTCCCGCACTAGTTCGTTTTTTACCCCGTTATCTCTTGTCCAGCATTTCTCAAACTGAATAGGTTAATCGTGCAATGGAGCATATTATGTTTCATTTTGTTTGATTGTTGCAGGTAATTTGGTTTTATATTAACGCTGTAGATTGCAAAAGTGGAGAAATTACACCTACTCTCTCTCCTATACTGTGTCCCTCTCAGCTTTCTTACTGCCTGTGTCTGTCTCTCCTACGCTGTCTCCCCTCAGCTTCCCTATTGTCTGTCTCTCCTACGCTGTCTCCCCTCAGCTTCCCTATTGTCTGTCTCTCCTACGCTGTCTCCCCTCAGCTTCCCTATTGTCTGTCTCTCCTACACTGTCTCCCCTCAGCTTCCCTATTGTCTGTCTCTCCTACGCTGTCTCCCCTCAGCTTCCCTATTGTCTGTCTCTCCTACACTGTCTCCCCTCAGCTTCCCTATTGTCTGTCTCTCCTACACTGTCTCCCCTCAGCTTCCCTATTGTCTATCTCTCCTACGCTGTCTCCCCTCAGCTTCCCTATTGTCTGTCTCTCCTACACTGTATCCCCCTCAGCTTTCCAACTGTCTGTCCTCTCATATGCCATCACCCACTCAGATTTCCAACTGCCTGTCTATACGCTGTCTCCCCCTCAGCTTTCCTACTGGCAGTCTCTCCTACGCCGTCTCCCTCTCAGCTTTTAGTCGGTCACTATGAAAAGAAAGTTTGTAAATGTAAGAGTTAAATTTGCAGCGTTATACTTATCTTGTAACATACTGTTTCTCAACGTTGGGTCCAAGACCCACAAGCGGTCCAAATTGATACCATTAGGCCTATTGTTGAGGGGCGCCCTGCCCAGCTTTTTGGGTTTGTGTAAATACAAACATTGAAGAAAGTGAAAGTGAAAGTGATGGAAAAGTGAGGACACAAATTGTGACTGGCCGGCGTGATAGGGTAGGAGATGTACCATTGGTTGAGCATTGCATAACGATTGTGCCACGGGGGACACCCGTTGTATACATGTGGCTGGTAGAGAGATGTCAGACATTGCGCAATTCTCGAGAGATACTTGGACCTCTTAAGCTACGCCCGTGGCTTTGTACAGTATGATAATAAGAGGATTGGCTGAGTTTGGCTTTTTGTGAGGACGCAAATTGTGATTGGCCAGAATGAGATAATATATGATGATGTATGATGATAAGAGCACCCCTCACTTTACATATTTGTACGCTCCCACAGTTACAAACCTATAAGAGTCCATTTGGTTCCATCTCTACACTCTCAGAGTTACAGACCCGGGTCCTTTTGGACCCCCTGGAGGTCCCCAGCCAGACCCCGCCAATTGAGAAGCAGTGTTGTCATGCATGGCACACAGCAGCCCTCAGCTGTTGCTACAGTGCAGTGCAGCATGCGGCGGAACAGTCCCGCCCCCAGCAGCCATTTTGGTCACACACCGATGTGCACGCTTGACGGCTAGGGTTGGGTAGGGTGTGTGGTGGCTCAGTGGCTTGTAAAATGCCAAGCAATGTGTCAGCGCTAACCTTTTTGCTAAATACGCATGCAGAATCGCTTTGTGGGTGAGACAAAAAAATAAGGAGAAAACAAAACAAAACAACAAAAGCTTGTCTGTGCTTCCCCTCAGGGAGAGAGGAGAGGCGGCAAACTAAAAGGATGACAGAGAGATGGATTTGTTTTTGCGGCCAACCACCAACCGCCTCACAACCACCAACCGCCTCACAACCACCAACCGCCTCACAACCACCAACCGCCTCACAACCACCAACCGCCTCACAACCACCAACCGCCTCACAACCACCAACCGCCTCACAACCACCAACCGCCTCACAACCACCAACCGCCTCACAACCACCAACCGCCTCACAACCACCAACCGCCTCACAACCACCAACCGCCTCACAACCACCAACCGCCTCACAACCACCAACCGCCTCACAACCACCAACCGCCTCACAACCACCAACCGCCTCACAACCACCAACCGCCTCACAACCACCAACCGTCCACCAACCGCCTCACAACCACCAACCGCCTCACAACCACCAACCGCCTCACAACCACCAACCGCCTCACAACCACCAACCGCCTCACAACCACCAACCGCCTCACAACCACCAACCGCCTCACAACCACCAACCGCCTCACAACCACCAACCGCCTCACAACCACCAACCGCCTCACAACCACCAACCGCCTCACAACCACCAACCGCCTCACAACCACCAACCGCCTCACAACCACCAACCGCCTCACAACCACCAACTAACCCACAACCACCAACCGCCTCACAACCACCAACCGCCTCACAGAAGACATATACATATTTTGTTTTAACTTTGCACTGCTTTAACACGTTATATTTTCACCAGTGGTGGAAGAAGTACTCAAATTATTGAAGTAAAGGTAACAATAACACAATATTGAAAATGCTCATGTTACAAGTAAAATTACAAATGTTTTTTATTTATAGCTTTGCAAATTAGCATTATATTATTATATTTATTATAAATAAAGTAAAAAAAAAAGCTGTGAAATAACAGTAGTTAAAAGTACAATATGTGCCTCTGAGATGTAGTGGAGTATAGGAAAGTAAAGTAAAATGTACTTAACCCGCTTATGGCCAGTGCTGTAATTGACGCAATGAATCAATAAATCCCTTATGGCCACTGACGTAATTAACAAAATGTAGCAACTTTTAGCTTGTTTGGCTAACGGCCGACTGGACTGGGTATAATACTATAGGATTGCCGTGTGAGAATGAGATGCAGTGTGTATATCACAGAGTTTTTCTATTGGCATTAAAATGACGAATTACACATATGAATAGTGCAGGCAGAAGGCACAATCCACTGTTAATTAGGCTGGCCATAAGAGGTAATAACTTTTTTTTCACACGTTTCATGTTACTTACACATTTCAATTGAGCATGCATATGCAGCATCTGCTCCTCAATGGGTTTAATTGCAACTTTTGTCGGAGTCTGGCAGATCCAAATTTGGAGAGATGAAACACCATTCTCACAAAGAAGTTATATACACCTCATTTGGTTTTGATTGCGGTTGGGGGGGGGGGGGTGGTCTCTCCAACACATCAGTCCCAGAATCTCTCACAGGTGTTCAATTATGTTGGGATCTGGCCACTGTGAAGGCCACAGCATTGTGATTGTGGGGATAATGGTGATTGATGACTCATCACGTTTTAGCCACATCTCTGTGTGGACCAGTGAATATGGACTTTACAGCCATATCAACTAAAACAAGCTTTAGTCTGTGTAACGAGGGCTTTGTGCAATGCAGCCCCACTAGAACAGTGGTTCTCAGCCTGTGGGTCGGGACCCTCAAGGGGGTCCCCCACATGATTATTTATATATGATTATGATTAGATATATAATCATAATCAATACCCAATTGTCTTTTGGGTGTAAACGCTAAAACGTTTGGGAACCACGTGCCCTATAGAAGAAGCATCAGGCCTGGGATTGTGAGAGAAGGTCTCCAGTGTGGAGAGGTGGTGACGAGGCGGGTGGCTCTGGGCATGGAGGAGAGAGGGGGGGAGGGGTGCAGCACGGCCAGGCCCTGATTCAAGGTGACAGTCCCCTACATCTTAGGTCTACAGGCAAGAGCCTGCTACCGCCCTGACAAGTGGAAATGGCAACAGCTATATCGCACTAATGAGTGTGTGTGTGTGTGTGTGTGTGTGTGTGTGTGTGTGTGTGTGTGTGTGTGTGTGTGTGTGTGTGTGTGTGTGTGTGTGTGTGTGTGTGTGTGTGTGTGTGTGTGTGTGTGTGTGTGTGTGTGTGTGTGGGGGGGGGGGGGTCCTCTAGGCATGCGCTCCGGGCAGGACAAGGCTACAGGACCTCTAGTGGAGAGGAGAGAGATGCATGGCTTCTTCTCTGGGAAGGGGACTTGTAGGTCTCCTTAAAGGTCAGAGCGCTGCTTGTTCCCACACACCTTTGATCTCTTTCTTTGTTGCAGTGTGGCAAACTATGTTTTTTGTCTCTCTCTGTTATTGTATGTAATGCACACAGACAGACCGGTAGGCATATCTAGGTATTTAGATGGACGGATGGATGGATAGGTGCAGTACTGTATATACTATATAGATAGACGGAGAGACAGACACGCCGGTAGGTAGGTAGGTAGGTAGGTAGGTAGGTAGGTAGGTAGGTAGGTAGGTAGGTAGGTAGGTAGGTAGATGCAATTTACAATTCAAGCATTTAGCAGATGCTCTTAATCCAGAGTGATTTACAGTAAGCAAAATCAATACAAGGTAATCCATCAAATACATACTGTATAAATAGTCATCAAGAATCATAGCAAGCTAAGAACCTAATATATTATTAATATAATAATAATATATAAGACAGACAGACAGACAGACAGACAGACAGACATACGGCTTTAGAAGCAGTCTGTTCCATCAGTATAGAAATAATAACGGTGGAGTCAGAGATCCACAGTCATACAATGCAACAACATCATGGTGCTAATTAAGAGCAATTAACAAAATTAGCCGGCTGGCCTCACAAAGAGGAATTTGTACTTCTGCATAAAAAAGCTGGGTGACTCCATGATGAAATGTCATGGAGAACATGTTATTATGCTCATCTCCATTATCATAATCATCTCCTGTTTAGTTGTCAGTGCTGGAAAGTAACCGAGGGCCGTTTACTACTGTACTAGAGTACAATTGTGAGGTACTTAGTTTACTTGAGTATTTCCATTTGTTTTCAATTCAAAACAATTTTTTTTTTTTGGTGGCTTTCGCCTTTATTTTTTATGTTGGGACAGACAGTAGGCTGACCGGAAATGGGGAGAGAGATGGGGGGAAGCTGTTTAAAGCCAAATAGCTGGATGATACGGTGAAGATGCATCATTGTACAGATTGTTGGCAGACTGCAGAACACACTGGAACCCTGGCTCCACTGAACGCCTCTACCCATTGAAACCGGGAAAGCACCCGTGTCATTTTCGATTTTAGCTATTAAAAAAATAGCAGATCTTATTATTTTATATTTTTTATGGAGGGACAGACAGTAGGCTGACAGGAGATGGGGGGAAGACACGCAGTAAAGGCCGTCGGGATCGGGAGTCGAACCCGCGGCACACTGCCAGACTGGATTACCAGCCAAGGTGCCTGGACCACTGAGCCATGGCCCAGGCCTTCAAAACAACTTTTGATTAAAATATTGATGCTCATTTAAAAGTATAGTATGTTATGGAAATGACTGGACTTGGTTTTGTTCTACCCCTAAACCCCTCGAATGTGATTTTGGGACATCTTAATGATTGCTGTGATTATGGTAAACTTACATTTAAAATCACACACCATATAGTAAGAACTTTCACCAGCACAAGAAAGATCGTCAATAAGAATCTCTATTTTTACATAAACAAACAATTCACAAAAGCAAAAATAAAGGAGCAAATGTGACACATTGCAAGCTTGTATCAGCCATTTATGTGATGAAGTAGGGCGTCAATTTATGGAGGAAATACAAAACGTAAGATGTTGAAATGTGGATATATGAGGTTTCTGCCCGACAGCAGTGTTTGTTGATGGCGGGCATGTGTTGTGATGAGGGTACTTATTGTGTGAGCTGCCTGTGCTTTCCCTGCATGGTCTATGCTGAAAGTGTAGTGCTTATGTTATTGTAGAGAGCCTGTGTTACATGATGGATGTGATTTAATGGCACTGCCTGAAGTTGATTTGATGGAAAATAGGCCCAGTTGTTAGGTACAGATGGACTGATGGTACAGATGGACTGATGGTACAGATGGACTGATGGTACAGATGGACTGGTGGTACAGATGGACTGGTGGTACAGATGGACTGGTGGTACATATGGACTGGTGGTACAGGTGGACTGATGGTACAGATGGACTGGTGGTACAGATGGACTGATGGTACATATGGACTGGTGGTACAGATGGACTGGTGGTACAGGTGGGCTGATGGTACAGATGGACTGGTGGTACAGATGGACTGATGGTACAGATGGACTGATGGTACAGATGTACTGATGGTACAGATGGACTGGTGGTACAGGTGGACTGATGGTACAGATGTAGCCTCGGAAACCCAGACGTTTTTTTTTTCCAGGGAGAAAAAAAAAGTCTAGGTCCGAGTCCACTTCAATTCGGCATAGAGTAGTGCAAACATCTCTCACTCTCTGCTGATTTCTGATCGTCTGCACCTTTGTTAAATGGACGCACACATGCACACATGTACACACACACACTCCTCTCTCTCTCTGTCACTCTAAGTAATTAGTCTCATGTCCAGCAGCTTTTGATTGATTGATTGAAAAATGTATATAGTTATAACACTGTATAACAGTTTGCAGAATTACAGTACATTTCAAGCACAAACTCAATACAAAGGCTGTTAACTGTGAGTGGACGACCCAATTAAGCATTACACTGGTTTCCAATAGGGTCCACAATGTTCAATTCATCAAAAACATTTAGAGACGTACAAATAGACACTTCTATATAGACAAAGGACAGAACAGGAATTCATCATAAAGGAGGTAAAAAGGGAAAAGAAACATATACAGTGAGGGAAAAAAGGGGTGGGCGGTGGGGGGGATTCACGTTCAGCTGCGCATAGTTTCTCCCGGCGGATCCTGCCGGGAGCTGCCTATGCCATAAAAAGCATAGGTGAGTTCCAGGCTAGTACAGATGGACTGGTGGTACAGGTGGACTGATGGTACAGGTGGACTGGTGACGTGCTGGAAAGTAACTAAGTGCATCAAGTAGTACTGTTCTTGAAGGGAAACTTCACCCTTTTTGCAAAAAACACATTTTAATGACGTTTAGAAGATTTAGAACACTTTCCTGGGGGTCTTTATGTGTGTATTATGTGGTTTTAGATATTTTAGATTTTAGCAGTGAGCCCAGTGTCTCTGATGTCATGGACACTGGGCTCACTTACTTCCTGGACTACATATTGTCTCTGTAAGACAGCCCTCCCCCTATCCACAAGGAGCAGTAGTGCACCAAAGCATTATGGGAATTGTAGTCCAGGAAGTAGGTGAGCCCAGTGTCCATGACATCAGAGACACTGGGCTCACTGCTAATATCTAAAATAGTTCGGCCGTCGAGGTGGACGGGTGGGAAATTTGGTATATTTTATATTTTATTTGTTCTTTTTTATTGACCGGCTGTCAGTATTGGGCTTTTTTTTTATATCACATGCTACTTAAAGCATAAGGAGAGTTTGACATTTTTGACAATATTGCCTGCCATAGGATGTCAATGAAAAAGAAAAAAGCCCAATAGTGACATCCGGTCAGCAAGTGGATTCATGGCTGTATGTATATAGACAATATTTTAGGCCAATAAAAAAGACTATATACCAAATTTCCCACTTTAAACAAAAGAAGCATGTCAGCTGCCGGACTAAAACCACATATTACACACACAGACCCCCAGGAAAGTGTTCTAAATCTTCTAAACGTCATTAACGTTAATGTATTTTTTTTACAAAAAGGAAGAAAAGGTGTTGTTTATTTTGAAAACCCCAAAATTCACCGGAAGTAAACATCGGCCATAACTATTGTGCCGATCGTTACTTTCACTTTCATCCGATTTGATTTTGATTTTGATCTCTTTTAGCCTTTCGGCTAATCTTCAAAGAGTCCAGAAATAAATAAACTTTACAGAATACATTATATTACATTACAAAATAGTACATTGCATTTCAAAAATACATTACAAATTACACTGATGCTAAAAGACAACAGTGAGTCAAGTATTACAGTGTAACAAAAATACCTATACCTCTAATCCTCTACTCACTCATCCGCACACGCTCACGCACACACAGGCACAGCAATATGCCTGCCTGCAGACAGATACAGTACATTCACCTATCTATAGTGGACTATGCATGGCAGGGTCGTCCTCTTCCCTGAGCCAGCTGAAAACCTGACCGCAACCAACACAGAAACTTAAACAAAAAAAAAATCACAACATAGTAATGAATCAATAAAAGCAATCCCAGCTATAATGACAAGTTCCATAATTGAACTGCCCTAAAAATAAAAGATCGGCTTCCCATACTAGTTTTTATTTTTGGTAGAACATAATTATCTTTGTGTCTTGATCTTATGTTAACCTGATGTTTCTCGCAAACTAATGTTAATTTATTCTTTATGTTTACTGGTTTATTAGATTTTTTTATTTTAGAAATCAGACTGTGTTCTTATGCACTCAAGTGCTGTGGGCCATCCCATTCTGTTATGCAGTTCACCTGTGCCTATTTCATACCTACATCTTAAGACCATTCTAGCTGCCTTGTTTAGTGTGATCTGCAGTCTTCTCATATCGGTCTGAGCTGCGCTGCCCGATACTGCACAGCAATAGTTTACGTGACTATAAATCAGACTACAGGATATTAGCCTCAACATCTCTTCAGATAGAAGCCCTGCAATTTGCCCAACCATTCCTGCCATTTGCATTACCTTTTTATAGATATCTGTGGTATGAGCTGTCCATGATAAATTGTTTAGTCCTAGTAGTTTGACTTCTGTGACCTCATTTTTCTGTACCCCTCCATAAGATAAGTTCCATGGCCCTAACCTATTCCTTTTTATTTTGGTGCATATGACCATGTTCTTAGTTGTATCAGTGTTCAGTACTAATTTGTTATTATCTACCCATTTAACAACGTGTTTAAAATCATTTGCCAGGTGTTCGTGCAACTGAGTTTGTGATTCAGCTACTGCAGTGATGATTGTGTCGTCAGCAAACGTGTGCATTTGAGTTGGTTAGTACTAATGGAAGATCATTTGTGTATAGAGGACCAAGACAACTCCCCTGTGGAATTCCACAGGAAGTAGAACGAGGTGAGGAAAATGAGCCGTTGACACAGACTGCTTTCTGCCATACAGATAGGACTTCATCCAATTGATAGAATTCTGACTGAAGCCATAATGATTACATTTTTTAGAAGAATTGTGTGATCAATCAGATCGAAAGTGGCAGTGAAATCTAAAAGTAAAATGGATGCAAGTTTACCTTGGCTTGGTCGAGAGCATTCAGCCAGGTATCCGTCATGTCAATGAGAGCTGTTTCAGTGGAATGATTTTTACGGTATGCATGTTGGGCATGAGTTAATAGGTTATTTGTATCCGAAGTGTTAATATTGTAATTGCGTTTTTTTTTTGAGCTCCTATATCATCAACGTTCTGTTCAATCACCTCAATCTGAGCATCAATTCAGATAATTACCGGGCAGATCTACAGTAGTGTGCGGGTGTATTTTTCTATTTTATTATTGATGTGCAATTGCCTAGGCCCCTGTTCCTAAACCTCTACTCTTGGTGTGCAAAAGCTTTTTCTCTACGATAGTAAAAATAGTAAAAAAAGTATTTTGTGCTTTTACTCAAGTAAATTTCGAATACCAAACGTGTACTTTTACAAAAGTAAAACATTTGGTTTAAGGTGTGTCTTAGTCTGTGTCTTAGTCTGGATGAAACAACGGTGCTATCCATGGTGCTGAAACACCGTTACCAGTTTATTATAGACAAATCCACAGCGGCGTGCCCTGGGCACAGCCATAACTGCGGTGTACCATTAAGCGCAGCTTTTATACCTCGGCACTGGTTAGCTACACCTGGCCTACATGGCACTGCTTCATGTCTATAGTCTTGTAGTAGAGGCTGGAACTATACACCTCACGAAACACGAGAAAAGAAGCTGCATGGCATATCTCTTTGTTGTTTCCGTTCACCAAATGTAAGTCATTAAAACCAGTAAAGCACCTGTGTAATTTTAAAACTCTTAGGATTTAGAATATTGGTTCTCCTCTTTTGGGTATTGAGCAAAAGAATATTGGGAAATACTGTGTTAAGGTACACCTGCACGCATGCAGGCAGGCAGGCAAGCAGGCAGGCAGGCACGCACGCACGCACGCACGCACGCACGCACCCACGCGCGCACGCACGCACGCACACACATACACATACACACACACACACCGTTTCTGACCGTTCTAACTGTACTCTTATGAGAAATAATTGCATGCCCTTGATCCAGAGCCTACCACTTGATGAATAATTATCCATGTCTCTGTTCTCTCTCATTATTACACACCTCTCTGTTTCTCACCTCTCACACCAGCCAGCAGTGGAAAAATAAACTATTCTGTCCTCTCTATGAATCTACTTAATGTGATTGTTTTTCCAAATTAATATCCTTCACATTTGATATGAAATAGCTCTGAAAAATTAGACAATGTACTAGCTCACAGTGCATCACATCAGAGTGGCATGAAGTGAAATATGGCCATTTTTTAATGACTGAAAAAGGCAAGGTCTGCTTACCTGCATATATAGTGTGTCTGTATTACCGTGTGTGTGTTTTTTTGTTTTTGGGGGGTGGGGGGGGGGGGGGGGGGGGGGTGCTCAAGGATTGTGGGATGCATGGTAGCCAATGATAAGCCATCTCTGGAGAGTGTTTAAAAAACACTAGCCATCATCTCATCTCTCTCTCTCTCTCTCTCTCTCTCTCTCTCTCTCTCTCTCTCTCTCTCTCTCTCTCTCTCTCTCTCTCACTGGAGACCTCATGTCCTTGTATTGAATGTGTGATGATGCATCTAGCCCTCGTACTGCTCGCCCATTCCTCTGACACGCACGCACGCACGCACGCACGCACGCACGCACGCACGCACGCACGCACGCACGCACGCACGCACGCACGCACGCACGCACAGGCAGGCAGGCAGGCATACGTGCATGCACACACTCTCCCACGTACACGCACAAGTCATGCACACACGCATGTGAGCCCACCTCAACTCAATTCAAGGACCACCGTAACTCTGAGACTGTACAAATGGAACCAAATGGACCCTTAAAGGAGTGTACAAATGGAAACATATGTGTTTCCATGATGTACGCTCTCACAGTTACAGACCTGTAAGGGTCTATTTGGTTCCAATTGTACACTCTCAGAGTTACATACCTGTAAGGGTCCATTTGGAACCCGGTTAACATGAGGGCCCCTCAACCTGACTTTGAGAACAATACAATAATAATGCATTGTATGCAACACTGTATGTATGATTGCATTTGTGTTGATCAAAAAGTATGACGAAGACCAACATAGCTTTTTTGTTATATAGGAATCGTTATTTTTTAATGATTTAGCACTTTCTAACTCTTTCTAATCTTCTCTTCTGGGGGAGTCGCTGGCACAAAACGGTTTCAGATTGGTGGTCATACCAAATACATACCATGTTGGGGGTCATACCAAATACATACCATGTTGGGGGTCATACCAAATACATACCATGTTGGGGGTCATACCAAATACATACCATGTTGGGGGTCATACCAAATACATACCATGTTGGGGGTCATACCAAATACATACCATGTTGGGGGTCATACCAAATACATACCATGTTGGGGGTCCTTGGCAGGAAAAGATTTGAACTACTGATTTAGAAGGCAATTGTGTAGAATCAGCCAGGTTCACTTGTATTTTGATTAAATCGAACCGTTAAGGACTCAGGCTGTTAAGAGGGAACCGTTAAAAATGTAAAGCATTCCAACCTTATATAAGCACAACCAAGTCTCCTGGAATAATTGGGGAGCACCATCCTCAAAAGCAAAGGCTTTGTCCACCAAAATATAGCTGTACAGTATCGGACCATTTGTTGCAACAAACGGACCATTTCCTTTGCTGACTGCATTACAGTTAGAGTATGTTTGAGCATGAGCGAGCGCGTGCCTGCTGAAGAGGACTGTCGTGCCGTGCATGATAAATGTAATCTAATAATGGCATTAATAAGTGGGATTGTGCTCGGCAGAGCGCGGGAGGCATGCTAGCTTGTCCTAATGTCCATTACGTGTTGTGGTGCCATGCACACTGCTGCTGTGTATTTATGTCCCCTTTGGGAAAAGGCTTTCATTGCATATTTTTATAATAAAACATGAGTTTGCCATGGTTGTAGCCCCCTCAAAATGATGGGGGCAAAATTATAATTTGCTTAATGTGCCACATTGTTTTCTCACTCAACAGTAAACAAACCCATGCATGCAGGATATCTGTACATTTCTAAATTGACAATTTAAGGACCTTTAAGACCTTTTTAATACCTCTAAAATGAATGAAAACAAACACTACATTCCAGGGACTCCCCAGCAAAGTAAGAAACATATAGATCACTCTTTAACCGTACACATTAACCCTGTTATACCTCTACAAGGTTGTTACAACTATGTCCCAACTTGTAGATCAGCTATTCACTAAACTTTTTTTTTTTTATGTTTTTTTTTTATGGAGGTACAGACAGTAGGCTGACAGGAAATGGGGAGAGAGATGGGGGGGTGACATGCAGTAAAGGCCGTCGGGATCGGGAGTCAAACCCGCGGCACACTGCCAGACTGGGTTACCAGCCAAGGTGCCTGGACCATTAAGCCATGGCCCAGGTCAAAAATATATTCTCTTGAAAGGCCTTTTCAAATGGGAGTCTGCTGACAAATAAGAATTTACCCCGACATGAATGTGTGTGGAAAATCACTCTATTGGACTATTGTGTGCATGGTTTGACCAAATGCTAAAAATAGCCTCCCTGTGGATCGCATTGTGACTATTTTTTCGCCAAAGACATTTAGTGTGGAGGGAAATACTAGCGGACCTACTATAGAGCCCTGAGGGACCCAGGTCATCATCTAAGTTATTATGGGGTTTTCATTTGATTCCATGATGTGCTTCTGTCTAGTGCTGCCTGCCTGCTTCTCTGCTGCTAGCTGCACAAGGCCTGTAGAAGTTATACAGCTCCCAGTAAATGTGTCACCGGACACCTCATTACCGGGGTCAATGTGCACTCAAGGACAGTCGGGTAGTTGGCGAAATATCGAGCGCTATAGTCTTCTATTGTATCGTATGTATATAGTTTTCCGCTCCCCCTCACTCTTCGGGTCTTATAAAACCTTTTTCCATCACAGCGGCCATCATTCGCTCGACGCTCGTTGACTTTACTGTAGTTGCTGAAATGTCAGACCCAAACGCTGGTAAAGGTACATATGACACGGTGTATGCTCAGTTTGTGTATGCACCACATACCTGGAACAAACTCCCAGAGAACTGCAGGTCTGCTGTTACACTCAGTTCTTAAAGCTTACCCCATTTAAGACATGAGGTTTTCGTGTCAAGGATCCCCAAAACTATTATGTATCTGCCAATTATGCCATATTAAAATACTTGTGTTCCAGGGACCCCAGGAGAAAATATTTGAGTAAAAGAAAAATCATTTAAAAAAATATATACATGCATTCAAAGATTTGCACCCAACCCCCAGATCTACAAGCTCATATTGTGGCACAAAGTGACACACTATGAGCTTGTATATGTGCTATCTTTGAATAGCCAAAGTACAAAATAATTGTCAGTTGTCAAGTTGTTAAAATCTAAGATGCTTTCCCGGTTTTAATGGGTTAAGTCAATTCAGAAGATATTTCTGTTTGCTGTGTGTGTGTGTGTGTGTGTGTGTGTGTGTGTGTGTGTGTGTGTGTGTGTGTGTGTGTGTGTGTGTGTGTGTGTGTGTGTGTGTGTGTGTGTGTTTTCAACCCTACACGCATGCACAACAAATCTCTTGGATGCTAGGAGTAGGGACCCAAGCAAAGGGAAACAATTATGAGGGAGGAAAGTACAGACCCAACTATGTATATGGGTTTAAGTTTATTCTGTACTGTACTTTTATCTTTTCTGTTTTATTATAATTCATATTTTATTCTATTCAAATGAGATTTTTTAATGGGTTTCCTTTGCACTTTTGAAGCTCCGTGTCTTTACGTCTGAATGCTTAATGTTTTGTGGCACTTTGTTGTTGCTTTGTTGTTGCTTTGTTGTTTGAAATGAGCTGCTGTACACTGGCCTTCAATTAGATGAGAGCACACACCGTAATAAGTTACCCGATTACAGTTGCCAGTCTCCATGGTTGCCTCATGCAGGCACTCGCCCGTCTATGCTAAGCACTTGTTTATATAGCTCTCAACAGGTTATGGCCGCCCCTACATCACAGAGTCCCTGTTGTTTTATGTTCCATTCACAAAGCCCTTACAGAGAGAAGAAGCAGGTATACAGTATTACTATCAATGTATAAACTGTGTTGCAGATTTCAGAGATAGCATCATAGACTTGTTTGGCAGCACTACGATTAGTATTTTTGTTTCTTTACACATTCTGTTTTCTATTAGTATGTTGCATTCTTAACCACTTAAAGCTTCAATACTTGATACATGGTCTGCTCTTGTTCGCCGTCTACATTAAACCTTTCTGCCGAAAATGATCTACCATGCTGCGAAGTGTTCTGAGCTTGTAGCCTAGATCTGCTATTTCCTGCAAATGTTCCCCAGAATATGGATGCAAGCTCCAAGTGGTTAATCTAAAAAAACAAACAAAAAAACAAAAAAACTAATTTTATCACACAAAGATCTGACCATGTAGTAACTCTACAGAACCACCTAGGGGTCCGGGGTCCTCTGTTGAAGACCCACGCTTTAACCACGTACACCATGAATACTTAGTTGACCTGAGTTCTATGCCAAGCTAACTCCTGTTTCCCTCTACACTCAATGTCTTCAGCAAAAAATATAAATCTACAAGCTCATAACACATTGCAACACAGAACGTATTTTTGCCGGCCTCAAATGGCCCCAGCCGAGTGAGTGGTGCTCTGTCCAAAGGTTATGCGTTGCAGTTCCACTGCAATGATATTTGTCAACCATGCAATACTGTACGGGTGAATGAGTTTTAGGATTAGAATTCCACTGGCTCTCACCTGCGCCACCACTCAGAACATTGCACGGGTAATTTGACTCCAACGTGGCAGTTTACTGTTGTGGTAAATTCATGAACCAGCGCCAAGTAAGGGGAAGTCATTTGCACAAAGGAATGAGTGCAGTTACTATTGCATTACTGAAAGATCACTGAGTTGACCGTGCATGTTTACACCACCCAGGCTGTGCTTTCTGTCTGGCACAGGGTGGAGGTCCTGTGGATAATAATGTTGCACAGTGCAACATGTTGTGAACTTGTAGATCTGCTATTTTTGGAGAAGAAAAAAAACCTTGTGTGAAGTGATTGGCGCTCTTATCATACATCATCATGACGTAACATGTACATTTGTTCATCGTACATTCTCCATTCATTGTCAATGGGAATTTAATCGTTATGTACAGCTGTAGGACAAAATACCGATTTGCTCGTCCACATGTAAATTCTCCATTCATTGTCAATGGGAATGTAAATGTTTGTGTAAAACGAAAATCTACAGTAATCTTGAATATAGGAGGGGCTAGTGCCCCTCAAAAATAACTCATGGGACAATATTCAGATGGGCGTATCATGGGCCAAATATATACGTTGTCTCTGTCGGGTGGAAACCTCTTTCATCCAAAAGCGTAAATTTTTTAGGATTCAAATTCAAAAGTAGCAGACCAACAATCTCAAAACCTGCCACTCTGCGCCACATTTCGAGCTTGTGGATCAGCTGCTTTTGATGTTTTTGTGTGAAACTAGTATACATTTTAGTGACATGACATTGTTTGAGAAACACTGGTTTAGAAGGTGTTGACGGGAGTGTCAACTGCGGGGCGGGACAGAGCCTATAGTTAACTTCCAATGTAAAATTCGAGTCACTTTCTGACTTGTCTATGTAAACGGTGCTGTTGGGACATGATAGCCAGATGGAGAAGGGAAGTGAAAAAAACAAACAAAAAAAGCGCTGAGCTAGCGCCTCCATCTGGATTCCAGGCTAGTAAATCCCCTCGCCGCTCATAACCAAGTGAAACCCTTGCAACTCAGTCGTAACTCTGTGTGTGTGTGTGTGTGTGTGTGTGTGTGTGTGTGTGTGTGTGTGTGTGTGTGTGTGTGTGTGTGTGTGTGTGTGTGTGTGTGTGCGTGTGCGCGTGCGCGTGTGTCATGCTCTTGCACTCGCTGACCAAAATTCCTGCAGAGTGATGGCAGAGCAAGGGCTTTGGTTGGGATTATCCGTGTATCAGCGAGGTTTATGCCGAAGGCTTAACCACTTTCAACTTGGCAGTTTTTATGTCAATATGTTCCACATAAAAAAGCATTTACAGCAAATAATATTCTATTCAATAGCATTTTCTATTTTTATTTTTGACAATTGACACTGGGTAAAAATGGGTTGCTAAAACCGTGGGATTTAATTTTATTTACAGATTAGAGATCATCAGGTTCACACAAAGATTGCTAACGTTTTATCATTTTATTAAATAACTAATGATTAATATGTCCTATTTTCCACTTTCTCTCACGTGGCTCTTGTAGTACATTTGATGTGCACCCCTAGAGGTGTACAGTACACCTACCCCCATTTGAGAAGCATGACATGTAACGGGGATGTGCATTGTAAGGTGGATAGACTCGGCTGATACTGTACCAACAATAAGCTTCTCCGACCTACTTACTTACAGGGTAAAGTACAGTTGGCATCCTTGTTCAGAGCTGTGATAGCTTGAGGGGAGGGAAACAAACAATACACACATGAATGTGTAGGAGGATGGCTACATAACTTCTCTGGTGTGATATGCTCTTAAATCATTGACATTTATAAAGATAATGGGTAGCACACAGAGTGCAGGCAAGAGTTCTTTCTTTCATTGTATCCAGCCTTCGTCAGTGTAGAGAGGATGGCTACAGCCATTAACACTGACGGGATGTGGGAGTGTTAAGGCCTATTCATTGTCCAGTTTTCGGGCGCAGAGGTGACCACCGAAAACGACATGACGTCACGCTGCGGTGGTCACCGCTCACACAACACATCTCTCTGTATTTACAGTCGCCTCTTCACCCAATACTGGGCAAAGGCATTTTAAAGCTGCACTATGTAACTTTATTCTACCCCGAATTTGAACCTGTTTCCTGAAATGTTTACATTGGACAACATTACATTTTATTCGTAAAAAAAAACTTTGAATCTGCTTTTTTATTTGGGGGTGCTTGATACGGAAATCGTTTGTAGGCAATTGTTAGATATTAGAGCTATATTTGTGAGTCAAAAAATCAAGATGGGAAATGGGCTTAGATCAAAATAATACGGGTCCAACTCCATTTAGTTGAATGTTAAAAAAGGACAAGAAATGACATCTAAGAAGTCCACCTCTAACTAGATCCAGCAAGAAGATGAACTACATAATTACAACACAGTATTTCTTTCTTTGTGCAGGTGAGCTGTTATTTCACGTATTGAAGTACAAGGAGAACACCGGTGGGTCCCATGGAAGCTAATATCCTCAGTAATTGGAAATGAAACTAAGACAAAAGTTCACTCAGGTGCAAGGTGGGGGATTTGAATATAATACAATTTCTTGTTGTTTGAACTAAGGCATTTTGGCATTTTATATGTACTGAAGCCACAGCTGGGTAGATGTGATTACATAATAGAAGAATTAATTAATATTGCCTTCTGTGAAGTCTTTAAAGTATTGCAAGTGCAGATTGTTTGACCTGAACACAAAAGTTATAAATGTTTTGCCTTGAATGGAGAAATAAGCTGTGTGTGTGTGTGTGTGTGTGTGTGTGTGTGTGTGTGTGTGTGTGTGTGTGTGTGTGTGTGTGTGTGTGTGTGTGTGTGTGTGTGTGTGTGTGTGTGTGTGTGTGTGTGTGTGTCGTGCACGGCACGCGCACAGGTATTGTGCGCGTGCATGCTTGGGTGTTGTGTTTTTGCGTGGGTGTTGTGTGTGCACGTGCGTGGGCGTTGTGTGTGTGCACGTGGGTGTTGTGTGTGTGTGCGTGCGCTCGTGTGTACAAGTGCCTTCGTGCATACGCCTGTTTGTATTCAAGGTGTGAGAAAAGTGCACAGTACATGATGTACCCGCCATATGGCTTGATCTCAGGTGAGTCGCAGTCTGAGGGTGTGCGTGCGTGTGTGCGTGCGTGCGTGCGTGCGTGCGTGCGTGCGTGCGTGCGTGCGTGCGTGCGTGCGTGCGTGCGTGTGTGTGTGTGTCACACCAGTCAGCCATCTGTGCCTGTATGACATCAAAGGCAGCACTCGCCTCTCTAGAATGAATTATTGAGTCTGGGCTTTTTAACATGTTTTCCGCTGAGCGTTTTGTTGGCGCTCAACAAAAGGCAAGCGCAAAGGATGTGTTCTGTTCCTCCAACATCCAGGGTGTCACCCCCCCCCCCCCCCCCCATCTAGCCCCCACCTCGCCTTCCATCAACTGTACTGCCCTGGTTTTGAGCATCTACAGTACACATTCAGGGCCATCCTTTTCCAGATCCTTTCCCAGATCCTTTCTCGATCAGTGCGTTCCCACGGGGGCCCGCTTTAAAATGTTGCAATCTTGCATTTTCCAGAGCATATTTATTTGAATGACCGATCAATCGATTGTGTTCCGGTTTGGATCGGTGGAACTGTCGTTTTATATTATCTAAATGTTTTTGTTGCCCAAAACCGTCTTTGGACTTTTGTTGTGTGTTTTAGTTGTTTTTATGCTACTGTAGATGGCACTCTTCACTATATCTATGAGTCACCGTTTGACTCTGAGTGAAACCGTTTTTAGAAATACATTTATCTCTAATTCTGGGTCGTTCCACTCCATTTTTGGCCAGTAGAAAATCGAGGGTCACGCTGACAACATTTAGATCGTGATATAAATATTGTGACTGCTAAGTCGCTGGCAGGGGCTGAATTATCTATTTACTCTGGCAGTATTTGAGTTAATGTGGAACATTGTTTTCTCACTCAACAGTAAACAAAAAAATCTGTGTGAAGTGAGGGGCGCTCTTGTCATCATACATCATCACATTCCGGCCAATCGCCATTTGTGTCTTCACTTTTCTGTCCTCACGTTGTATCCTCTACTGTATATACATCCTCAGCAAATCAAATCATTGCTATGGGGTGATCAGCCAATGAAATTGCTATGATTCACACAAACTACTACTGTACATACAGTATATACAAGGTATCTGCACATTTCTGAATCTGTGGAACAGAGTCAAACTAAATGTAATGCCTATGCTACAATTCCAAATGCGTTTCAGGATGGGTGGTCCCCAGCCCACCATAGCAATGATATAACATTATGTAGTGATAAACCATATACATGATCAGACTGCAGCATGGCACGAAAACTTCAAAAGTATTAACTTTAAAGAGCTTGTGACTAAATCACTGCATTGACCCCATTGAAACACATGCAGGTTGTTTCCATTTCTTGAAAAGTGAACAGTTTCAGACGTAGAAAGTTCCTACCCAAGGTTTCTGCCACGGCTGGTGGTGGTGCATTCACACTATGAAGCCAACATAGAACGGTTTCTGCCACGGCTGGTGGTGGTGCATTCACACTATGAAGCCAAAGGTTTCTGCCACGGCTGGTGGTGGTGCATTCACACTATGAAGCCAAAGGTTTCTGCCACGGCTGGTGGTGGTGCATTCACACTATGAAGGTTTCTGCCACGGCTGGTGGTGGTGCATTCACACTATGAAGCCAAAGGTTTCTGCCACGGCTGGTGGTGGTGCATTCACACTATCAAGGTTTCTGCCACGGCTGGTGGTGGTGCATTCACACTATGAAGGTTTCTGCCACGGCTGGTGGTGGTGCATTCACACTATGAAGGTTTCTGCCACGGCTGGTGGTGGTGCATTCACACTATGAAGGTTTCTGCCACGGCTGGTGGTGGTGCATTCACACTATGAAGCCAACATAGAAAGGTTGTGAATAGGCTCTCTGCACAGTGTCGTCGGCTGGAAACCTCATTATGCCCAAATCAGTTATTTTTTTCCAGAATTCAAACTTGCAACTATAGCAGCTCACAGCGCCTCACAATGTGATGTCCCTGTGATGTCATGCCGTACTTTTTATTTGTGTTTTTTCTATTAATTTGATCATAAAGTCCACAGAATGAGAAGCCTGCTCTGCCGGAAACATTGCGGAAAAGAGTTATGGCCATTTTTGTATACCACACCATAGACAACCAATATAAGGCAAATGTTCCCAAATGTCATGCTTTAAGTAGCATGTGACAATTGTGACATGTCAAACTAGGGGGTTTTCATGATTCTGACTCCATTCCAAACATTAGTTTTGCACGAAAAACACTCCTTGGCCTAAATTCGGCCATAGCCACTTGCCAAAATGTACCCAAATGTGCTGACCTCATCACATTTGTGCTGACCTCATCACATTTGTGATGACGGCTATATGGCCGCTTTTAGGCATAGGAGTGTTTTTCGTGCAAAACAAATGCTTTGAATGGATTCAGAATTGAAATTTGGGAAATGTTGCCTTATATTGGTTGTCTATGGTTGGTATACAAAAATGTCCATAACTTTTTTTCGCAATGTTTTCGGCAGAGCAGTCCCGTGGTGGGAGTTCTGCTCTGGTTTTGGTCAATATTAAGTAGTTCCGGTCATTTTGTGGGGGGCACTGGGGCCACGCAGTAAAAGTAGATGAATCCACAAAACGAACGTAATTTGTATTGTTGACCTATTTCTAAAATATTAGCGCGACTTTCGCTCAACTTTGACCCCTCTATCACATGGAACTATTTTTTGGGCGTAGTGATATGGACACAAAAAACATAGTTCTGTGTGATAGAGGGGTAAAAAAAGAACGAAAGTTGCACTAATATTTTAGAAATAGGTCAACAATACAAATGACGTTAGTTTTGTGGATTAATTTACTTTTACTGAGTGGCCCCCAGTGCCCCCCACAAAATGACCGGAACTACTTGATATTTCACCAAAACCAGAGCAGAACTCCCACCACGGGACTCGGGCAATCAATTAATACAGTTGAAACCACTATATTAATGGGAAGTATTTCATACAACTTAAGTTAAAAAAATCTGAACTATCCCTTTAATGACCAAGTGAATAGAGAAAACACAAATAAAAAGTATGGCATGACATCACAGGTAAATCCTTAACAGTTGAGCTGTTGGGCCTGTGGCTCCCCGGCTCATGTGTTTTGACAATGTAAGCTGTAATCCTGGGTGCTACTCTTCCGCTGCCAACTTGGGGAGAGCCCTGAACTGAGCTCATGCTTCCTTCAATGGATGAGAAGAGAGTAGGCCGCTTCTTCTCACCTGACCAGGACATAGCACGTGGGAGGAACACGTTATTCCAACCAGTTGCTTTCCCCTACATCCATGACCTTGAGGAGGCGACCTGTGTATATCATTCTTTGTATGCCATTCTATTTTCATGCCATTGACATTGGTCATTGGTTTTGATCCAGCTGTGTGACACGCCATAATTATCCAGCTGTGTGACACGCCATCCAGCTGTGTGACACGCCATAAGCCATCGCCAAATTTGCCGTCGCTTTGAAATGCCCTGGGTATAGTATACAGTATGATAATGAACCCATGTCGATTACTCCGTCCTCACATCTAATCCTCTTCCTTGCTGGGGCGGGGCTAAGGCGTGAGGAGAGTCAGCAAATGTGTAAGTTGGGGTACTGGAATTCAGCTTGAACAGAAGAATAGGAAGGTGAGAGAGATGAGTGCTTAGTGAAAGGAGATGGCACTAAGGAAGGATTGAGGGGGAGTTAGAGACAGACAGGGGGGGAGGGAGGAGGAGTCATGTGGGAGGCAGCAGAAAGGCGAGGCAGACATTTTGACAGCCCCTCCGTTGGTTCTCTTTTCCGTGTGTTTGCTTTCCTCTCCCCGTGCGCCTTTATCTGTCAACCTATTCACATGTTTGAGCTCTCTGTGTGTTTGTGTGCGCACACATGGGCATGCTTGCCACGCTCACACATGCACGCACACACACACGCACACACACGCACCCTCCCCCGATCCAGAACAAGGTGGGCTTCCTCCAAGGGGATTGAAGTTGTCAGCAAACAGGCGGGATCGTTGCTTTGTTGCGCGGCGGTGGCTGTTATCTCGTCTATGTGATAAGAACTCCACAGAGTTCCTCACCCCCACTGTCAGGGGGAGACCAGAGGCAGCTGCAGCTAAAGCCACCATTACAATCACTTAAATCCTTTAGACTTGGTCAACTTTACCTGAGTTGACTCTTTTGTTTCGCCAAATTATCACAAATTATCACAAATTGCCCCCCAAGAGTCGACCAGTGGTTCGCACACTGGGGATCCGGACCCCCAGTGGGGTCCCCACATGGTCCCCATGAGACAGTGAATTGAAAATGTCTATTTGAGACATGACCTTTGACACAATCTAAATGTGTCATTAAAATGCAGGGAGACAAACATGCAACCACGCCAATTGTATAATACAGATTGTATAAGTTATATTGTATTAACATACTACAGATTGTATATGTTATATTGTATTAACATACTACAGATTGTATATGTTATATTGTATTAACAGATTGGACACAATTACATGTTATTCATTAAACCTTTACAAAGTGCCGCTTTAACCACCTTTACTCTCAAGATTTTAATACATTTTAGACATAATGATAACTTGTGAAACAGGACATTCTGCATAACAAGTATACTTTAAGTAAAAAAGAAAAGTGAGTATTTCTCCACCTTTTTAACCTTTTTCATGTCAAGGCCCATTATTTATTTGGCATTTGAGTCACTGACCACCATTTGATGAGATTCAGACCCAAACGAAATAATATTTTGATATCGTTGGATAAGATTTTGCCCACAATTCCATGTGGCATAATAGGAGAGATAACAGGCAAACGTTGATCAAAATAACAATTCTTCTACATTTTCTAATTATTGTGTACACTTCTTGTAAATTAAGTTATGCAAATCTTAAAAAAATAATTGAACTCTTGAGAGTGTAAACCAAATGGACCCACGAGGGTCAATTTGGTTTCATGTTACGCTCTCAAGAGTTACCAACTAACCATCATTTAGCTGTGGACCACCTGGACCCCCCTCAAGGACCACTGGTTGAAAACCACTGGTTTATTATTCCTATTGAAGTCTGTATCTTCTTCACTCTGACGTGGGCCTCCCTAAGACGGGCCTTCTTCACTCTGACGTGGGCCTCCCTAAGACGGGCCTACTTCACTCTGACGTGGTCCTCCCTAAGACGGGCCTACTTCACTCTGACATGGGCCTCCCTAAGACGGGCCTACTTCACTCTGACGTGGGCCTCCCTAAGACGGGGCTACTTCACTAGTTCACTCTGACGTGGGCCTCCCTAAGACGGGCCTACTTCATTCTGACGTGGGCCTCCCTAAGACGGACCTTCTTCACTCTGACGTTGGCCTCCCTAAGACGGACCTTCTTCACTCTGACGTGGGCCTCCCTAAGACGGGCCTTCTTCACTCTGACGTGGGCCTCCCTAAGACGGGCCTTCTTCACTCTGACGTGGGCCTCCCTAAGACGGACCTTCTTCACTCTGACGTGGGCCTCCCTAAGATGGACCTTCTTCACTCTGACGTGGGCCTCCCTAAGACGGACCTTCTTCACTCTGACGTGGGCCTCCCTAAGACGGGCCTACTTTATTCTGATGTGCATCCGCCGCATTTCATAATTTTGCTTTATTTTAAAAATCTGCCACAATGTTTTGAAAATAAATGTAATAATCTGAATCTATACGCACGCACGCACGCACGCACGCACGCAGGCACGCACGCACGCAGGCACGCACACGCGCACGCACACACACACACACACACACACACACACAATATGGAGATACAGATATCCCAGTCATTTACTTTACATATTCGGCTCCCTCTGAACAGTTCTTGATGTATGGCAGGGGGTCCATATTCATTGTAGCCCGGAGTAAAGTCACGGCACTTCTCTCCCCTCATACACCAATGTGGATTTATCATGGAGATATGGGAGGTGGGGGTCCCGGCTCTTGAAACGGCGCTAAATCACTGGGTCCATTTTTTCCCTTTTTTATACCCTCCGACATGCCGCGGAGAGGCTTGGAAATGTACTCATCTAATTTCTGGTGAAGTTGAGGGATGATTAGTATTGGCTGCAGGCACTTCACGTACATGGTGCTCCACTCGCTCTCCTCGCCGGCCCCACAGCTCCGGGAATATGGCGGATTATTCAAAATCCTTCTCTGACCTCCAAAGAACCGTCAAAAAACGGGCCAAGCGGGAGTATAAGAATGGAGTGGAAGATCAGCTGGAACAGTGAGGAGTGTGCGGCTGGGGGGAGGGGGGGTTACAAGCGATAAAAGACTTTAGAGGCAGTCAGGACGGCTTAGAGGAGCCTATAACCCCCTCCCCCCCCCCCCCCCCCCCCCCCACACACATCACCAGATTGGAAATGTATGGAGAGTCTAGACTTAATCGCTTTAAAAACAAATAGCAAACATTTTTTCTGTTAACCAACGCAGGGCTAATATGTTCTCGTTTCTTTGTTGCAGCTCTGTTAGGCACCTACAGTACTAACCCCTATGCTACTTTTCAACCTCACCCTTTCCTGGGCGGTTGTTTGCACGGGCTTCAAGATGTCCCCCATTGTGCCCGTCCCCTAGCACCCCAAGGTAACATGGGGTCTGAACGATTGGTGACCTGTCACCCTCACCTCAACTGTCAGTAAATGCTTTGAGACGTTGTAGAGGGACTGCATTTGTTTGTTCCATGCTGCCTATAGTATACCATGCTGGGCCAATGGCAATTGAATAGTGTCAAAACAGATCTGCTGACAATGCGATTGCCGTGGCTCTCTTCACACTCACCCGGAGGGGAGTAACCGCTTTGGTGACAATGCTGTCTGTGTATGTGGATATCTGACAGTACAGTATGTGCAGTCAATACTAATATTTGATAATAAGCACGATGGAGTGCATATTTATTTACACATACATCGCTCAGGACCATTCTTGTGCTTGTATATCATTGCAGTCTTGCAGGCTCTACAGGCAAGCCCTACAAGGTCAGAACGAGAGGCAATGTGACACGTTGGTGAGCTTGTAGGGTGGCTATTTTCCCCATTAACACAATCAGCGCCGGGATTCCTTCAAAATAGGAGCTCTGGGGTGCCGGAAAGACATGGCCGCTTTTACTCTGAAACCCACCCTCGGAAACAATCCGAGAAAAAAACTGAGAAATAGTTTGCTTTACTTTCCTAGATTACATTGCTATCGTTTTAATTTATACGATATATGATCCAAAAAGCGCTAGTATATCCATCAGATCAAAACCACGGAGAGCGCCCTGGATTAGGAGAGACGAGGCATTCTTTCTGCCGCGCTAACAGCTAAGTCAACGGGAAGCTAACATGACCGTAGAGCGCGAAGGGCGGTGGCCGAGTGTCTGACTGAAAAATTTAAAAAAGGAAAATTCTGAATATTCTCCCCTCGCCTGATATCATTGAGGATGCGCTAGGACGTGTACACACGTCCAATGCATCCCTCGATAGGATTCCCTAGGACGTGTGGCCACGTCCTACGGACGGAAACGATTAAGTGGTATATCTGTTTGTGGGGTTTTATGAATGTAACCAATGAAAAGCATTAGGCACACTGTTTACGAGGAGTCCAATTATTTTGCCATTCACAGTAATGGTAGTGGAGTAAAAAGTACAATAGTTGCCTCTGAGATGTAGTGGATTTGAAGTAAAAGTGTTGAAAATTCGGAAATACTCCAGTAAAGCAAAGATGCCTCACAATTGTACTCGTAAGTACAGCACTTGAGTCAATGCACATAGTTGCTGAATATAACTGCAGTAACAGCAAGCTTGCACAAACTAATTTCACCCACTCCTTTGTACTGGGTGTGAACTTCTGAAGTAACAATAAAGTTGAGTTGGAGTTAGTTCCAGAAGACCTGGTTTTGGAACAGGCCGTACCGTACGCCGCGTTAAGTGGCGGCAATTAAGAGCACGCCACACTGCACCGAGGGGATTTTAATTAATGAACGCAACCTGTGTCTGACATTTGGAATAAGAGATGCGGCCTGGCACTCACATACACGTGCACACTGGCACGTGCTGGCAAATGTGCTCGTTATACACGCACGCACGCACGCACGCACGCACGCACGCACGCACGCACGCACACAGTGCCCAATGTGTGCTAATGGTTTACTCCAGTGGTCTGCCATTACACAGCTGCATCATAGAACACTTCACTAGCAGCCCCCTAATGACCCAAATAACACAGACTTGTGAACATGCAGGTTATTATTACAACCTTGTTAATATCCTGTGTTGGGGTTTTTTTATCTCTCTGTACTGTAAGCACTTTGTGAGTTATCTCTCTGAGAAGTGCTATACAATGTACTTGCTTGTGAAGTATAAAAACTCCAAAGAGAGACTGCTATTCTCTCTACAAAGCCCATGAACAAACCTCTAATACTTAGGCAAAAGTACTCAGGATAAACGCAGAGGCAGACAGATGAATGAAGGTTTCGGAGTTCCATTTTATTTGCAGAGTTCAGTACAGCATCAGATGCATGGCCGGAGCCATGCATGCACCCAGCCTGACGGCAGGACACACTACCACAGATTCAACATTTGAGTAGGGTTTTATACAGTCCCAAATCCCAATACACATTTGAAACAGACAGTCGTTAACACCCAAACCAAATTGTCTGGATAGGTCACAGGAAGCACAACAGGAGACCTCTGGTCTGAATGCTCCTAGATGAAAGTAGGCCTATAGCTTATTTAGCATAGTGCCAGCTGTGACCTGGTGCCTGAGCGTCTACACAAACACGTCCTGTAGCCTGAGCCTCTCATGAGGAGAGAGACGAGAGTAACACTTTTAGTTTAAAACAATTTAGTCTATGTATAGTTTGACATTATTAAGCGATATTAATGAAATGTGGTTCCACCAGATACCACACTTGCTCGCTCGCTCGCTCGCTCACTCACTCACTCACTCACTCACTCACTCACTCACGTACTTACTTACAAAAAATGTTCAAAGAAAAAATAAAACTTTGCTGGCTATGTTGATGGGCCGACGGGAGGACAAACTGAATGACTAACTGACTGAATTACTGAATTTATTATTATTTCATTATAATTTCATATTATTACTGAATGACACACACATGTAAATACAAAAATAAAAACTGATTACAAGGCCAGGAAAACAATCAGTGGCATAATGCCAGTCAATTAAGGCTCACCATCAGTAAGGCATTCTGTTAGACACCAAACGACCTTGGAAAGAACACTCCGAAAGAACAGTCTTATGGTAACACAATGATCTTTGCCATGCCGTTACAATAAAGGCTTTTTTCATGTTTGAACCCTCGCCAACGAGCACCTGTTTTCAGTTCACAACTGCAAGGATCACAGCAGCGCTTCTTTCCTCTATCCAACTTATGGTAACACTCTTTGAAACAAGCTATTGAAATAAAATGAACATCTGCTAAAGAGCAATTTTTTATTTATCTTTTTTCCGCTACCAACTCTGGACCAGTCCAAAACAATGTTCAGAGCCATTCTATAGGGGGTTTATATAAAAGCCTTAATTGGAAATAAATAATTGATATAGAGAGAGCAAGAGCGAGTTGAGAGAGGCTTTGTGAGAAGATTTGTTTTCCAAATGGTGTCAGTAAAATGTAAAAATGTACCGACTTCAATGGGGGAACGAACGTCTGAATTGGACAAGATGAGAACACTCCAGAGTCCTGCATCTGTTTTATCTGTCATAAAAGCTTTCTGTCGGCTTTCAGTCCAGTTACTTTGATGAGGCATTTGATTAGGATGAGCTCGTCCAGTAAAATATTAAATGCTTGCACTCTGTTGGCTATGTGAGACAATAGAGATACCTATACTGTACATATCAAGTAATAGAACATTGTTTGTCCTATTGCTGCCAGAATGCAGAGCGTTTTTCCACTAACCTTGAAAAATCATAGAATATTATGCGTCGCCACGGTGTGATAAGATCAATCCTGTCCCAAGCCACAGCCCTCAGGCTACGTGCATGTTTGAACTGCTGTACTGTCTATGGCGCCTGCATTTCCCATGGGATCTTATTGTATCATATCGTATATTATTTTATCATATCGTATCTTATTGTATCGTACATGCATGCCTGACACATCAAGTAGGATGAGAAAAAGCCCATGGTTTCAAGCTATATGAAATGAAAGCAATGCAAAAAGAAAATAAAATCGCTAAAAACAGCTATAAGCAAGGTCCATGAGCGGCACATGGAGTCAAGGTCCATGAGCGGCACATGGAGTCAAGGTCCATGAGCGGAACATGGAGTCAAGGTCCATGAGCGGCACATGGAGTCAAGGTCCATGAGCGGCACATGGAGTCAAGGTCCATGAGCGGCACATGGAGTCAAGGTCCATGAGCGGCACATGGAGTCAAGGTTCATGAGCGGCACATGGAGTCAAGGTCCATGAGCGGCACATGGAGTCAAGGTCCATGAGCGGAACATGGAGTCAAGGTCCATGAGCGGCACATGGAGTCAAGGTCCATGAGCGGCACATGGAGTCAAGGGCCAACGTATCCAATCTCATATCCAAAGTTGTCGCTGTCGGACGGAAACCGTGTCAAAAACTGTACCTTTTCTATTTTGATTTAATGATGAAAATATAATAGCCAATCTACAAGCTCACCACACATTGTGATTTGAGGTGCTGTGAGCTTAAAACTCGCCGTTAATTTGCAGTGGAAACAAATAAAGGTAAAATGTGTAAAATGTACTCAAGTACTATACTTTCTAATCTTGAGGTATTTTTTATTTTTTGTTCGCTTGGGTATTTCCTTTTTTACTTCTACTCCACTACATCTCAGAGGCAATTATTAGTGTAAGGAAATGAGGAGAGAGAGACGGGTAGTGACGCGTGATTATGAATCCCACCAACGTTCTAGGGTAGACCCGCCTCACTGATTGGCTCCCGGGAAGGCATCGTTTTACTGAGGTTAGGCCATTCGGGTTAGGTTTAGGGGGGTGCATACTTAGTTTAGACTAGTCATTGGTTAGACATGAGTTAAGGTTAGGTTTAGGTGTGCTGCCTGCCCCGTGGGGGGTTAGGTTTAGGGTGAGGGTTAATGACTGGTCGCAAAAACGAGAACTGTCAATCACAACGACTACTGGCCAATCACAGCAGGGCTTTCCTAGAACTGTGGTGGGATAAATAATAACGCGGTAGTGACATACAGTTACTCAGGATCGGGACAGGCTGCATTATGAGCCTAGGTGCCCGGACTGCTATAGGCCGGCCCGGGCCGCACTACAATTATTTGACCACTTTAGCTTTAGATTACAAAACATACGTGAACAACTTCAGCCCTATTTGAAAATAGCCAATCTATAAGAGTCACATCGAGCGACTGAGTTTAGATTTTTTTAGCTTTGGCAACACTGACAACAATACTTTTACTCAAGTAGATTTTGGATACAGGACTTACTTAACGTAACAGAAGAATTTCTACATTTTGGTAATGATACTTTTCAAGCAAAAAAAATAGTACTATTTTTCACGACATACACGGTTTCTGCCCGCCAGAGGACGTGGGCGAAATAGGGACTTCAGGTTGAAAGAAGTTAATAATTTCCCCGCATTTTCATCGGCGAACCGATGGAAGACCAAGGTGGTTATGAGGCAGAAACGTCAGTGCATAAAACTGAGTTTATATACAGTTTGTACTTTAAAACAAGGCCAGAAGGTCTCCAAGATGAATAAAAAAAGTTGTATTTCTTTGAGGATTAAAAAAAATCCCTTAGGTTGGACGATTGCAGCTGTGAAAAAAGGCCCTGGGCGATTAAAAACATTTTCTGGTGTACTATTTCAGAGCTGGGAGCTGCATGGGAGCCGAGGCAGACTGACTCATTCCCTCAAGGTCAGGTCCTCCTCCTGTACAGCGAATCCTCCAAATCACACATGTGACTGAGGAACTCGCCATGAACTTACCGGAGATGTATGGTTTCTTCATCTTTCAACCTCCCTCTCTCTCTCTCTCTCTGGTATAGTCTGATATAGTCTCCTTTCCACAGTAGGAACAGCATTCAGTATCACCATACTGTATATGTAGATGTCTCTGTCTGCCTATAGACAGCATCCATTGTACAGCACTGGCATATCCCCTCGAGAGTGATGGCGTCTCCCTCACTCGTCCAGACAGACGACATCATTAGCAGAATGTAAATTAACGAGCACGTCTCCTTCTAATGCCGCCCCTGTGGAGTGACAGGTCGAGATCGCTCACGTTGGAGCGACTTCTCTCAAGCGCCGGCGTCGTGCTCACTGTTCTCGTCTTTCCCTTTTTCCTCACCTATTTGATAGTGACATGTTAGAAAGGCGCCGTCCAAGAGGCGACGCCGCGTTTGGCGGCGACAAAAAACCCCCCACCTCTTTCATGGCTGTTCCTCTTTCATGGAGCTCTCCTTTCACTCTGGTTCAAGGAGCGCGAGGGAGCCCACATCTGACGTTTGGATGGCTCCCGCTCAACAAGCACACAAGCAGCTCTGCTGTTTCCAAAAAGCTCTGATGTTTTCCTGTTGGAAACCAATCTCCTAGTTAATTAGTACCAAGCGCGCTAACAAGGACCGTTAATTAATTAAAGAGTGACGGGGAAACATCTCTGATAATCGGCGGCCCAGGTGCTGACAAAACGTGGCGAGGTAATTTCATGGCGGTGTTCCGAGGTGATACATTTACCACTTGAACCCCAGCATCCCTATTCTGGGGGGAATGTTGGCAAAAGAAATTGCAGATCTACAAGCTCAAGAGATTTGGTGTAGAGCATGGGTCTTCAACAGGGCACCTGTTGGGGAGTCCTAGGGAGAGAGAGCGAGAGAGAGAGAGAGGGGGGGGGGAGAGAGAGAGGGAGAGGAGAGGAGAGGAGAGGAGAGGAGTGTGTGTGTGTGTGTGTGTGTGTGTGTGTGTGTGTGTGTGTGTGTGTGTGTGTGTGTGTGTGTGTGTGTGTGTGTGTGTGTGTGTGTGTGTGTGTGTGTGTGTGTGTGTGTGTGTGTGTGTGTGTGTGTGTGATATATAATTTATTTATTAAATTTTTACATTAACCACTTGAACTATAGCATCATGATTGTAGAAGGAACAGTTGCAGATAATAGCAGATTTACCATCTCACAACATGCTACGATGTGTTGTGAGCTTGTAAATTGTCTATTTTCGCAAAGATGTTTGGTGTGGAGGGACACCAAATGTCACAGTTCGCAGTACGTTGAACCCAAAAGCAGAGCCAAACACAAGAGCAGGTTTAAGGTATTTATTCACACTATAGTGAATTGGAGAACGGGGAAGTGGCATGGAAAACAAACATGGAGGCTGAGATGAGCAGTCAGGGTGGGCGGCAGGCAGGCAACAAGCAGGCAATGGAACAGGTGAGCTGGGTTCTGGAGGAGAAGAGAAGAGAACAGGTGAGCTGGGTTCTGGAGGAGAAGAGAAGAGAAGGTAATGGAACAGGTGAGCTGGGTTCTGGAGGAGAAGAGAAGAGAAGTTGCAGGAAACACACAGGAGCAAAACACTAGGAATACTAGAAACTATAACTTCACTAGAAAGTAAACACTGGCTTAGAGTCAAGCTACTACCATGAAAGGTTGTGCAATGATCTGGCGATGAGTGGAGAGAAGACCAGGGTTTAAATACTGTGAGGGCTGATGAGTTCATGGCTGGCAGGTGTGTCAATTGAGAGCGATGAGGTGACCACAGACAGGCGTGCCAACTAAGGCTGGAAGCTAGGCGGCAAGCCCACACCCACACAGAGCCACAGTATGCCCACATAGAGCCACAGTATGCCCACATAGAGCCACAGTATGCCCACATAGAGCCACAGTATGCCCACATAGAGCCACAGTATGCCCACATAGAGCCACAGTATGCCCACATAGAGCCACAGTATGTCCACATAGAGCCACAGTATGCCCACATAGAGCCACAGTATGCCCACATAGAGCCACAGTATGTCCACATAGAGCCACAGTATGCCCACATAGAGCCACAGTATGTCCACATAGAGCCACAGTATGCCCACATAGAGCCACAGTATGCCCACACAGAGCCACAGTATGCCCACATAGAGCCGCATACTAGCTGTGACACAAAAAGAGCAGACCAAGTACAGAGCCAAAAGTCAAGATGAAGCTGTAGTGTAGGCATTTTTCTTTCCTTCAACAATCGTGTGCAGCCAGGGACCTGAATCCTGACACAAGTCAAGATCTCAACCACCTTCACTTGGGTATGTCACAATATGCAGACGTTTTGAACAATCTTCAATAGCAGACCGTATTTTAATCTTTTGCCATTTGAAGATACTGTAGATGGACGGATGGATGGATGGATGGATGGATGGATGGATGGATGGATGGAAGGAAGGAAGGAAGGAAGGAAGTATCTCACACATTTTCAGAACTTTTTCAGAAAAGGACATATAGGGTAAGCACGTTCATGCACACAGTGTCGCATGGTGGTGTGTTGTAAGCTTTTAGATTGGCTCTTTTGGCTATTTGTCATATTATGACAAAGCATCCACAGCAGGGCTCATGGGGCTTGCAGATTGTATCTGAGGTGCATTGAAATATGTCCACAGGTGGCGGACAGTATAATCCTGTTGATGTCTTTTATTCTATCACACAATGTAAAATAACACGGGACCACCGTAGCTCTGGTGAGGATTTACAACATAAAGCCATTTCACTGTGCGTGCGTGCGTGCGTGCGTATGCGTGCGTATGCGTGCGTGCGTATAAATGCGTGCGTGCAGAGCGTGTGTGCATACTTCTAATTCTGTGTGCGTCTGGTTTTTCATCAAAACTCTACTGTGTGTGCGTGTGTGCGTCTGTGCGTGCGTGCGTGCGTGTGTGTGTGTGTGTGTGTGTGTGCGTGCGCGCACACGCGCTGATTGTCAATGGCAAAAATGAGATCTCTGGCCAGACGAGTCCCAGCAGGCAAGATACAGCCGTCCGTACCCCCCTACAATCCCCCCCCCCCAACACACACACACACCTCATCTGAGCCTAGACAAAGGGATGAGAGAGGCGGGTGAGGGCGTTGGGGATGGAGCGGGGTGAGGGGGGTGGGCTGGGCTTATAGGTGGAGGCTCGGAGATGGAAGGAGAGGTCCCCTGAGTTAAGGATGTTTTCAATTTTAGAGAGACGTGATTTCAGCCGAACCGCCCGGAGCCTTCAGTCAAAGTGACAAGGTGTGTGTGTGTGTGTGTGTGTGTGTGTGTGTGTGTGTGTGTGTGTGTGTGTGTGTGTGTGTGTGTGTGTGTGTGTGTGTGTGCGTGTGCGCGTGCGTGCGTGCGTGCGTGCGTGCGTGCATCCACTGAAACTGAGCCATTTAATCAATGGCTTTGCCTGGGCTTCAGGCCTGCACGCTCATATACATCATAGCAGGTGTGTCATGTGCATACTTCATATCGCCTCGCCGTGATAGATTTATCACAGGAGGTGGTCTTGTGGTTTATTATAACCCCCCCCCTGCCACTGAACATCGATCGGCCAGCCCGGCCCCGGCCCGGCGTCGCTCCGCCTGTCCCCTCTCAACTTCCTCTGGGAGCCACACACCATCATCATCCCAAGATGGACGTCAATAGCTTGTCACTCGGGGGGGAAACCCTGTGACGAGAGGGGTCAGAAAACCTTATGGAAGCAGTTTGGTTTTTTTCCATAATTATTATTATTATTATTTTTTTTACATATACCACAGATCCAGTGGTCATCAATAATTATGTCCATACATGGACAAATGGGTTCCATTATTTATAGTGGCAGCGTACCAATGTGTGGACTCCCGCGGACACCGTAGTTCTCACAACAATATAGTTATTTGGCTGTGGACCCCCATCTGAACATTCTTTGTGTCAGGGACCCCCGTCTGAACATGTGTTGTGTCAGGGACCCCCGTCTGAACATGTGTTGTGTCAGGGACCCCCATCTGAACATGTGTTGTGCCAGGGACCCCCATCTGGACATGTTTTGTGCCAGGGACCCCCATCTGAACATGTGTTGTGTCAGGGACCCCCATCTGAACATGTTTTGTGTCAGGGACCCCCATCTGAACAGGTTTTGTGCCAGGGACCCCCATCTGAACAGGTTTTGTGCCAGGGACCCCCATCTGAACATGTGTTGTGTCAGGGACCCCCATCTGAACATGTTTTGTGTCAGGGACCCCCATCTGAACATGTTTTGTGTCAGGGACCCCCATCTGAACATGTTTTGTGCCAGGGACCCCCATCTGAACATGTTTTGTGTCAGGGACCCCCATCTGAACATGTTTTGTGCCAGGGACCCCCATCTGAACATGTTTTGTGTCAGGGACCCCCATCTGAACATGTTTTGTGCCAGGGACCCCCATCTGAACATGTTTTGTGCCAGGGACCCCCATCTGAACAGGTTTTGTGCCAGGGACCCCCATCTGAACATGTTTTGTGCCAGGGACCCCCATCTGAACATGTGTTGTGCCAGGGACCCCCATCTGAACATGTGTTGTGCCAGGGACCCCCATCTGGACATGTTTTGTGCCAGGGACCCCCATCTGAACATGTGTTGTGTCAGAGACCCCCATCTGAACATGTTTTGTGCCAGGGACCCCCATCTGGACATGTGTTGTGCCAGGGACCCCCATCTGGACATGTTTTGTGCCAGGGACCCCCATCTGAACATGTGTTGTGTCAGAGACCCCCATCTGAACATGTTTTGTGC
>NC_136806.1:28476415-28503915 GCF_951216825.1 Electrona antarctica | reverse complement strand
TTGGGGTGGGGGAGTGTAGTGTAGGGCAGTGGTTCTCTTGGGGTGGGGGAGTGTAGTGTAGGGCAGTGGTTCTCTTGGGGTGGGGGGAGTGTAGTGTAGGGCAGTGGTTCCCTCTTGGGGTGGGGGGAGTGTAGTGTAGGGCAGTGGTTCTCTTGGGGTGGGGGAGTGTAGTGTAGGGCAGTGGTTCTCTTGGGGTGGGGGAGTGTAGTGTAGGGCAGTGATTCTCTTGGGGTGGGGGCAGTGTAGTGTAGGGCAGTGGTTCCCTCTTGGGGTGGGGGGAGTGTAGTGTAGGGCAGTGGTTCCCTCTTGGGGTGGGGGGAGTGTAGTGTAGGGCAGTGGTTCTCTTGCGGTGGGGGAAGTGTAGTGTAGGGCAGTGGTTCTCTTGGGGTGGGGGAGTGTAGTGTAGGGCAGTGGTTCCCTCTTGGGGTGGGGGAGTGTAGTGTAGGGCAGTGGTTCTCTTGGGGTGGGGGAGTGTAGTGTAGGGCAGTGGTTCTCTTGGGGTGGGGGGAGTGTAGTGTAGGGCAGTGGTTCCCTCTTGGGGTGGGGGGAGTGTAGTGTAGGGCAGTGGTTCTCTTGGGGTGGGGGGAGTGTAGTGTAGGGCAGTGGTTCTCTTGGGGTGGGGGAGTGTAGTGTAGGGCAGTGGTTCTCTTGGGGTGGGGGGAGTGTAGTGTAGGGCAGTGTTTCTCTTGGGGTGGGGGGAGTGTAGTGTATGGCAGTGGTTCCCTCTTGGGGTGGGGGGAGTGTAGTGTAGGGCAGTGGTTCCCTCTTGGGGTGGGGGGAGTGTAGTGTAGGGCAGTGGTTCTCTTGGGGTGGGGGGAGTGTAGTGTAGGGCAGTGGTTCCCTCTTGGGGTGGGGGGAGTGTAGTGTAGGGCAGTGGTTCCCTCTTGGGGTGGGGGGAGTGTAGTGTAGGGCAGTGGTTCTCTTGGGGTGGGGGGAGTGTAGTGTAGGGCAGTGGTTCCCTCTTGGGGTGGGGGAGTGTAGTGTAGGGCAGTGGTTCTCTTGGGGTGGGGGAGTGTAGTGTAGGGCAGTGGTTCTCTTGGGGTGGGGGAGTGTAGTGTAGGGCAGTGGTTCCCTCTTGGGGTGGGGGGAGTGTAGTGTAGGGCAGTGGTTCCCTCTTGGGGTGGGGGAGTGTAGTGTAGGGCAGTGGTTCTCTTGGGGTGGGGGGAGTGTAGTGTAGGGCAGTGGTTCCCTCTTGGGGTGGGGGGAGTGTAGTGTAGGGCAGTGGTTCCCTCTTGGGGTGGGGGGAGTGTAGTGTAGGGCAGTGGTTCCCTCGTGGGGTGGGGGGAGTGTAGTGTAGGGCAGTGGTTCCCTCTTGGGGTGGGGGGAGTGTAGTGTAGGGCAGTGGTTCTCTTGGGGTGGGGGGCGTGTAGTGTAGGGCAGTGGTTCCCTCGTGGGGTGGGGGGAGTGTAGTGTAGGGCAGTGGTTCCCTCTTGGGGTGGGGGGAGTGTAGTGTAGGGCAGTGGTTCCCTCGTGGGGTGGGGGGAGTGTAGTGTAGGGCAGTGGTTCCCTCTTGGGGTGGGGGGAGTGTAGTGTAGGGCAGTGGTTCCCTCGTGGGGTGGGGGGCGTGTAGTGTAGGGCAGTGGTTCCCTCTTGGGGTGGGGGGAGTGTAGTGTAGGGCAGTGGTTCCCTCTTGGGGTGGGGGGAGTGTAGTGTAGGGCAGTGGTTCCCTCTTGGGGTGGGGGAGTGTAGTGTAGGGCAGTGGTTCCCTCTTGGGGTGGGGGAGTGTAGTGTAGGGCAGTGGTTCCCTCTTGGGGTGGGGGGAGTGTAGTGTAGGGCAGTGGTTCCCTCTTGGGGTGGGGGGAGTGTAGTGTAGGGCAGTGGTTCCCTCTTGGGGTGGGGGAGTGTAGTGTAGGGCAGTGGTTCCCTCTTGGGGTGGGGGGAGTGTAGTGTAGGGCAGTGGTTCTCTTGGGGTGGGGGGAGTGTAGTGTAGGGCAGTGGTTCCCTCTTGGGGTGGGGGGAGTGTAGTATATAGGCAGTGGTTCTCAAAACCCTTTTCATGCCAAGGACCCCCAAATTGATGTATTTGGCCATGGACCCCCATCTGATTTACGTAGAGATAGAGATTCAATATTTTCCAAAGATTATTATTTTTCAAATTTTGAAAAAATGTACAAGCTTGCAAGCTTGTAAATCTGCTATTGTTGAATAGTCAGATTGGTTGTGTCACATCATGTAAGACAGGCTACAAGGCGGAAAAAGAAAGTTGGGAATCGCAGAGCAAAAAACAAGTGTCCGCAGCCCACACAACTGACCACTGAACACGAGATCATATAGTTCTATTCCAGATGTGTCCTTCTATGGCTGTCAGTGTGTATATCGTTCAAAGAATCGCTCTGAAAGTGATCCAAGTGACATCATGTACACAGAACCAAATGTTTTATGGTCACCTGGAGCGTGGATGGTTTGGCTTAAAATGATTTATTTAATTATTTTCGGGAATTGGTCAAATAAATAAATAATGGGTTGTCTTAACTGTGGCCCCACAACATGCCCACCACTGCTATGCCCTATCGTTAGTTATAGTCCTCGGTGTGATCGGTGCTTTGGTATACATAAGGCTCTTTGGTATACATAAGGCTCTTTGGTATACATAAGGTGCTTTGGTATACATAAGGCTCTTTGGTATACATAAGGCTCTTTGGTATACATAAGGCTACATTGAGTGTCAGTGGGTGTATTTGCGGGGTAAAGTAAGCCCATGGACCGTACAGCGATCAGGTGAGGTAAAGGACGGGTGCGATACAGGTAATCCTTAAACCCCCCCTGTTGGTTGAAAGGGTGTGAGAACTTAGCCCAAAAATGTCCTTCTTTACTTTTATGTAGCAAAAGGAGGCTTTTGGACTGCTTTGAAACTCTGCCAAGTGAACACGCACTCTCTCGCTCGCACGCACACGCACACGCACACGCACACGCACACGCACACGCACACACACACACTTTCTCTCTCTTTTCTTTTTGTGAAACACAACGGATGCCGGCAAAAAAAAAAGTTCTCTCTCCCTGGCATTGTTGAAACACGACTGCTTTGTTCACGCCTCGTTGCTCCGTAATTTGATTGTGCGGCTGTGTCTGTGTTTGCCCCGGGAGTCAGTGGCGGAGGCTTGGAGAGGTATTAGCCACGGATGTTAGAGAGAGAGAGGGGGGGGGGGGGGGGGGGGTGCGGAGTAGAACCTGTTCAAACAGTCTGGTCCGGGTGTGATTAACTGCAATAACGCTACAAAATCAAAAAGCTAACAGCGGGCATGGCGGAGTTCTGACAATGTGGAAATGGAACCCCGAATGGATGATTTGTGTAACTTTCTTTTTTTTAAATTTTTTTGTACTGTACTGAGTTAAGGGTGGCAACAGTTAATCGATTATAAAAATGTTTCGATTATCACAAGTTTAAACAAGGTGACAAAATGATAACCCCCGCCCCCTAAAGGATTGCTTCTTCCCAGTACTGTATGCCAAAGTATAAAATTGGTGGTTAACTGGATTTTGAGGTTAATTTATTTGTACTAGAAGTGAAGGACTGATCTTGTAATTGATCCCCATTTAATCCGTGCTGGTGGATGAGGGCAGCTTTCACACTGTAATCTCCCAGGCCAACCCCCCAGGGTGCTGTTCTAGCCCTGTGTGTGTGTGTGTGTGTGTGTGTGTGTGTGTGTGTGTGTGTGTGTGTGTGTGTGTGTGTGCGTGTGCGTGTGCGTGTGCGTGCGTGCGTGCAATTTTGTCATGATGCCTATTAATTCCTCCTCAACACACCCATTTCTATCTGCTGTCACTGCTGTTGTATCCTATTGGCTCGCCTGCCAGTGAGGAGCCCCTACCGGGACGATGAAGCACCTCCATCCTGCTCCTCCCGCCACGACTCCCTGCTGACCGGTGCTGTCCCAGCCTGGCTTCCTTTCCCCAAACAGGGGCCAATTGTGTTCGTATATTTGACAAAGCTCCGCGGTGGATTCGATCCCCTAGACTCCACGGTGGTGGACAGGCACTTTACCGCTTCCCCACCCGTGCACCCATTCAAAGAATTACTTGAGTAACAGTAAGACCCTGAAAATATTAGGCTATTGACTTACTTCACACAATCAATATTTATGATTTTTTTCCATACTGTATATATACCTACCCTGGCTACCCACAAAATGTAGCCTACTTCGATATGCAACAGTGGCACACAAAAGTATAGCAAGTATAGCCGATCTGCAAACTCGCACCTTACCTTATAGATCTGCTTTTTTTATTTGTTTGCTATTTTTGACTATTTTTGACTTTCTGAAAAGTAACAGTTTTGGACATATGAGGTTTCCACCCGACAGCAACGAGATGCTAACTTCACTTATTTACTTTATACATATTAATATATTCAATTATGATTTATAAAAAAATTATAATAATAACTTGAGTAAATGTACTGGAGTAAACGTAATTGGTTTACTCCCCACCTCTGCTGGCTGGCGTTCCATGCAGCATTACATTGCTGACATAAAGTTATATGAGGCCTCTGTCAGGGCTGTAAGGATTTGGTTTTGTGGGAATATATATTAGACCATTAAAATATATGATATACAGTGCTCATATAGTAATTGTCCGTATGATCGGGCTAATATAACACGTGCAATGCACAGGCACACACACACACACACACACACACACACACACACACACACACACACACACACACACACACACACACACACACACACACACACACACACAAGCCTGATTCACACACAGAGAAGAGCAGACCGATGCGTTTGAATAGAATAGACTTTATTAGCCAAGTGCATATAGGACATTTTGGACCTCAGCTCCCATGGTCAGCATTTACAAAAGACAGAAAATACAGGGGAAAAACATACAATCCAAGAATAAATAACCTAAGTATACTTCTGCAGTGCAATTCATCTATCATGATTCAGTTCATCTATCATGATTCAGTCCATCTATCATGATTCAGTCCATCTGTCATGATTCAGTCCACCTCTCATGATTCAGTTCATCTGTCATGTTGACTATCATCCTTAATGTCGTCGGCTACTATAGTCGCACGCTGGCAGGAAACAAAGCGTGTTGTGTGGGTGGAGATGTTCTCTGGCCTGCAGGTTGTGTCCTGAGTCCCTCCACACGAACAGAGGGTGAGCAGGATGATGTAGTTCCATAAGGATGCTCTGTGCGTTGGAGGGGGCTTGGAGCATTTTTTTTTCTTCCTCTCAGCGTGGGTATAGTTTTTCCAAACCACATCGTGATACCACTTAATGAGTCCTCTGTAGGCCAGAGTGAGGGGCTGAGGGTTTGGAGCTTGCGGACGCTCTCCTCAATGCATATCACGGCTAATCACGGCAGAAACCAAGGGAGTATATCGTCTCTGTTGGGTAGCACTTGTAGAAGATCCACAATCTCGACGAGCAAACGTATACATGTTTTTGAGGAATTTTGTTTAGTTTCCGTTTGTGTTTGGTGGGGGAGGGGGGGGGGGGGGGATGGTAATACATGAGACCTATAGTACTGAATACTGGTTGGATGTAACTTCCCGATCCTCTTTGCAGTTGAGCACATGGATGTGGCCTCGTTGAGCTTCAATTCTCTCAGCATTAACATGTGAGTCACACGTTGAAGGCCAGGCTTCTTTTGCACGGCGCCACTACTGACAAAATAATACATGTTTACTCTTCCCTGCCTGGCGTTCACTGCAAGCACCACAACAAGCTTTTGGCTGAATGGTTGGCCGGGGCTATATAGGCTGGCAGAGCTGGCTGGACAGCAACAAGTATGAACAGTAAAAGTATGACCCCTATAGCATCCCCATTCTCACCATTTCACGATGTGATGCATGGTGATCTTGAAGGTCTGCTATTTTCTACTGTGATGCACATTGGTGTGTGTGTGTGTGTGTGTGTGTGTGTGTGTGTGTGTGTGTGTGTGTGTGTGTGCGTGTGCGTGCGTGCGTGCGTGCGTGCGTGCGTGCGTGCGTGCGTGCGTGCGTGCGTGCGGACGCATGATGAATGCAATTTGAATTGAAATTGAGATTTCTGATACAGGCTGAGGATAAGGAAACAACAATGATGTATACACACTGTGATACACACACACACACACACACACACACACACACACACACACACACACACACACACACACAACCTCTTTGCGGAGTGTTGTGTATTTTTTCATTTGTATGTAAATGTACACTCTTTCAGTATTTTGGGAGAAGCGCAGTGCAAGACCATGTGGGTAGAATATGCAATAGAAATAGAAATGTACTCTGCATGCAAGCAACTCTCAATTTCCTCATACTCATCTTTATGGATTATATAGCCTTTTGGGTGACCGAGGTCACCCTATGCACAACCGCACTCTTCTTAGCAAACACACACACACAAACACACACACACACACACACACACACACACACACACACACACACACACACACACACACACACACACACACACACACACGCGCCCGGACGCACATACTGTAAGGAGTTTGTATATTACATGCGAGCACATCACATTTTATATTATAGGATGGCACATGTATGAATGCCATTATGACCTTGTTGTTGTTGTTATTGTTGTTTACCCTAATCCCAAAGGCTATCTTGTAATTACCGTAGTTGCACGTCGGGCTTCAAATAAAACGTTTTGGAATTTTACAATACAAATCTTTAAAGGCCGTTTTCTCAAAATGAGTTTTCCTCATACCTGGGACAAAGAATCTCCACTTCAGTTGCACTCACATACACCAAACCTTCCAGTTTTATTCATATACTTTATATATCCTGCATGAATTTTCAGAAGGGTTTGTTGATATATCATTCATAGCATGATTTACATCACATTTTATTGCTAAAAACATGGCGAACATGGGTTATGTCTGACAGTATTTTCTGATTTATGGAGTGATAATTATGACAAAAAAACATCGCATGGATGCACCTGGGACGTATCCTCAGTGACGTTTCCCAAGGTCATGTGGGTTTCGTGTCTCTCGAACTTCATACCCCTCACTCAGGTGACCCAGCCGGGGTGATCAAGTCCCGACTTACATCCCAGTAGCTACCCGTAATCAGTCCGATTAGGGAAAAACCAGGGCCACACAATCCGTTGCTCCGGAACTACTCTGCCAGGACTGCATGGGAGAACCAGATTATGGCGCGTGGAAGGACTAGGCTCTGTGTGTTGACTCCTGTCTGGGCCCCTCCTACGTCTCATCAGGTCCACTGGTGGATTATAATGGCCCTCCTAAAGGCCTCACCAAGGGTTTTTTGGGCTTCCTCCTCACGGAGGACACAGGCTGGGGCGCTAACCCATACTGCTCACCCGGGCGCCGTCAAGATTCCGGCTGTCACCCGTCTCTCCGGTGGTCACCAGACTATACCTGGTTGTCACATGCACCCCCGCCCACCGCAGCAACACCATGGTGAAGTTTGCGGATGACACCACAGTAGTAGGGCTCATCTCCAAGGGGGATGAGTCCGCCTACAGGGATGAGGTGGTGCAGTTGACAGAATGATGCAGAGAAAACAACCTGCTCTTGAACACATCTAAGACCCAGGAACTTGTCATCGACTACGGGGGGAAGAAAACGGACATTCCACCATTAATCATAAATGTGGACTGTGTGGAGAGGGTGTCCTCTTTCCGCTTTCTGGGAGTCCACATCGAGGAGGGCTTGACCTGGAATGTGAACACCTCTGAGCTGCTGAAGAAGGCCCAGCAGAGACTTTACTTCCTGAGGGTGCTCAGGGGGAATAACATCACACAGAGACTGCTGGTGTCCTTTTATCGGTGCGCCATAGAGAGCATTCTAACATACTGTATATGTGTGTGGTACACCAGCTGTACAGTAGCTCAGAGGAAAATGCTCCAGAGGGTCATTAACACGGCACAAACGATCGTTGGCTGCCCTCTTCCCACATTGGAGGACCTACACAGATCCCGCTGTCTCAAAAAAACACAGAACATTATAAAGGACACTTCCCACCCCGGTCACTCACTCTTTGAACTGTTGCCGTCAGGTAGACGGTACAGAGTGCTCAAGTCAGGGACCAACAGACTCAGTAACAGTTTCTATCCCACAGCGGTAGCCACACTAAATGCTGCTAAGAAATGAACCGTTACATGTTACATATACATTATTGTGCTGTTTCTAAGTTAAGTACAGTCGGGGTTTATGCAATAACAGCTGCAATAGGGATTTGTACAATAACATGAAGTACGGTAATGTGTGTTCTTATTAGCTTTTATAGTTTTTATATTCTAGTTTATGATGCACTGATCGGTTGGCACTTTTAATTCCGTTGTACTTGTTGCATTGACAATAAAGATCTGTCTATCTACATATTCTATTCATATGAGTCACTATAAATAGAAGAACTATAACAAAAAACATTGCAAGGATGCACCTGGGACGTATCCTTAGTGATGTATCCCAAGGTCATCGGGGTTTCGGGTTTCAAACATCATACCCCTCACTCAGGTGACCCAGCCAGGGTTAGAGATATCCCTGGCTCTGTATCCTCTGTAATTTCCTTTGTCTCTAATATGTCAACAAAATTAAACAATAATTTTGAACCTGGCTTTATCCGATCTTCAGATTTATCGTCCCGAAATGTATGCAAATTAGCACATATAATGCTTAATTTGCATATTTACCCTAACCCATATTTAAACATATAATTTCAGAAAACTTGTAATACAAAAAATCTTAGTCGTAATCAACAGGAGAAGTTTCATTGTGATAGCTATTAGTTAACTCAATTTGCAGGTGTGGGGTTGCCATGGCAATCAATTGGCTGAGACAAAGGCTGGAAATTGCACAGGTGAGGGGACTTTGGCTCATTAGGCCCACTGGCAGAGCCTGACCAGAGCCTTTTGTGGTGGTTCTGGAGAACCGATACCGGGATGGGGGTGTGGAACGCATGTGTCGAATTTGAAGTCGGCGGGGCAAACGGTTCTCGAGTTATGTGCATTACAACCGTACACACACACACATGCACGCAGACAGAGACGTGGCACATTTATAGTAGGATTAACAAAAAAAGGAAGGATTTCATTGATTAAAGTTATGAAAATAAATCATTTACTCCAGTTGCGTCCAGCTAGTGCAAAACAATGGGAAGTGTTGACCAAATAATCAATATTTCTCACTTTTCAAAAGCATTCTTGAGAGCAATGTTGAAAATTACATTGTGCATACATGGCTGCCATGTTGGATATGGCAAAATCATCCAAGCCGTGTAATAACTTGTTTTATTAGTTGGAAGTCATTCTCTCCGGGGTCTTCTTTTCTGAGCAAGGACAAGCTCACGTCCCCCTCCACGCACGCATGCATGCACGCACGCATGCACACACACAAACACACACAAACATAAACACTCACACACCTACAAACACAAGTGACAGCCATCCCTGACGGCCCATTGATCCGTTATCATAGAGTGTAATAATGCGTGCCAGTGCAAATGCTTCACTGAAAGGGCTAATCGATACCCCCTCCCCTCCCCCTTCCAAGGTCCCCCTCCAGTCCCTCGATATTGTTTGACCTCATCCAACCACCAAAACTGGGTAGCCTGTCAATGAGTATACGTCACCCTGGCACCAATATGTCTGCCGGTTTCAGTTCCAGGGGCCCCACAGAAGACCCCCAGAGGGGCTGCTCTGCCTCACAGTGTGTGCACGCACGCACGCACGCACGCACGCACGCACGCACACACGCACACACACTCTTGACTGCTGCTCACAGAGGACGAGTATATTTAGAAACAGCCCTTTAGCGGCTCTCATTGATTCCAACCCGAACTCAAATTCAGGCCGAATGATTTTCTTCTTCGTTTTTTACTACTTTCCCATTTCTTCCCCCCCCCCCTCATTCCAGAGAGACAGACACACACACACACACACACACACACACACACACACACACACACACACACACACACACACACACACACACACACACACACACACACGCACCCAGTAGTACGCACTACATTTTTGCCCAGCGCAACTGTTGTAATGACGGGAAAATGAAAATGGAGGTCACGGCAGGTCGAGGCTCGGAGGCTGCGAACATGAAGTGGGGCTGATCGATACGCCGCTTGGATTTGCCCGCTCCGCTCGCATTAGGCAGCGCATCCACTCTGCCCCCCGGGGGTGGGGCAGAGCAGGGGCGGGGGGCGTCCTCCCTGGCCCCCCACATCATCATTTCATTACACCCTGATGTGTTGCAACCATGCACCAGTGTGGCTGTAATGTAACTATAAGTACATGTACTCAAGTCCTGTACTTAAAGTACACTTATTTATTTTTTGGGCATTTCTACTTTACTGGAATATTTCCTATATTTACTTCTTAAACCACTAGGACTACAACCCAACCAGCATCATTCATTTACATTAACCACTTGTCTTAAGCCCTCGTTTTTCTTTTTCTTTTTGCGGCAAAACAAAGTCGTCGATCTGAGCTTGTAGATCCACGACTTTTTGGAGAAATGTTCCCCGCAGAATATGAATACTGGGGTTTAAGTGGTTACAGAGATGCACCTGCATATTATCTCTCTCTCTCTCTCTCTCTCTCTCTCTCTCTCTCTCTCTCTCTCTCTCTCTCTCTCTCTCTCTCTCTCTCTCTCTCTCTCTCTCTCTCTCTCTATCCGCGTTGATTACGCTCGTATATAATCACCTTGGAAACATGATATTCAATTAAAATAGAAAAGGCTCCGGCGCGATATCGATCACCTAAATTGATTTACGAGATGAAGAAGACTAAACTGGAAGTGATGTAAGGCACCGGGGTGCGTGCGTGCGTGCGTGCGTGCGTGCGTGCGTGCGTGCGTGCGGTTCAGGGTGATGAATGCGATAAGTCGATGTGATGTGCTGGTATTTTGTTCTGCTTAGTTTTCGCCAGGTTTTTCCAGCCCTCTGATTCATCAGAGTTCAGCAGAGACCACAGAGTGATCCTTCCTCATAACGCCAGGCCCACATTCCAGCGTGCCGCCTGAGTGCCTGGCATCACTCGCACTATTAAAATACCATATCTCTGCTGTCGGGAAGAAACCACTTAACTCCAAAATGTTCACTTTTCAGGAAATGAAAAATATATTTTTTTCACTTCAACAAAACCTTATATTTTGAAAACCAAGCAATTCTGCCCCATCAAATTTGGTGTTGTGACTTTATATATTGTCAATTACTTCCATGAGAGGGGGAGACTTGGTGGAGTTAGTTGCTTTAGCAGACAGTTTTAACCAATGGAGTTAAGAGGTTTTGTCCGAAGCACTTTTTACTATACTTTTCCTTGCTTCGATAGTTTTTGAAACAACACACAGACATAAAGGGTGTTCAATACTAATTTATAGAAAAAAAATCAAAAACCTCAAAAATAGAGTTACAGTATAGTGGTTTCCTCCTGACAGCAGTGATGTGTTACGTCTGCGAGACGGTATGCACAGACGCAAGCTCGCACTCCCAGAGTCAAGACGCTATAGTGCACATTCATACGCGCACCTGCACGCACGGACATAACACATGCACAAATGGACAAGCCGGTAGTCGCACACACCAGGCGGCAAGGAACCGGGTTTTGAAATGAGGAAGTTGTTCAAACGCTGCAGTTCTCATTAATAATAAAAGAATTAACATTAAATAACCTCTTAATCCCCAGGGGGGTCCAGGGGGTAAAATAAAAAACATCGGAGTTGGAACCGGAGACCAATTGGGTCTCCATTTACCCGCTGAGAGCTGTTCATGAGGTGGACAGCCGCTGCCCCCGCCGGTGGGGGCAATGGGGCTCAAGAGGTTTTTTAAATCTTCTTTCAAAAACCACATTTAGCCCATTCATTTTAAAATGGATGATAAAGTATAGGGTATGCTTCTAGGTAGTGATGTCCCGATACCCTTTTTTCGTTTCCGATCCGATTCCGATCCAACAATTTCTGTGTTAGCCGATACCGATACCGATACCAGAGTGCTTTTAAAAAAAGTGTAAAGTACTGTCTGTAACTTAAGTTCACTTCAAACAAGTAGGTAGGCAGCACAATTTAAGCAGCTGTACAGCAGTGGTTCTCAACCTTTTTTAACCAAGTACCACCTCAGAAAACATGTCCAGCATTAATGTTAAAATACAATGTTAATATTCAGCTATATCACACAGGAGGCAAATTTATTCCTCATAAGGATTTATTTTTTCCACAGATGTGAGCTACAATTATGCTACCATCATGCTGTGCAAAACTGGAACTTTAACTCTCTCACTTTCTCACACACTCGCAATAAGGCATTTTTTTCAAAATGAAATGCACCCCTATATATGCCCTCCTATATTCAGCTATTAGTGTAGATTTCCGTCCTACAAAAATATTTAATTCTCATTGACAATTTTATGTCATAGTGTCTGAGCAAATAGACATGAGTAGACTTTGATATATTAGCGCCCCTCACTTCACACAGGTGTGATTTTTTTGTTTCCGTTCTGATTGGCCAAAATTCACAACAGCTGTTGTCAAAGTTACAAGTCTACACTGCCTCACTGATGGACGCCTTGTGAGCTTGTAGATCTGCTATTTTCGTTGTGCAAGACCTTTCTACGGAGCAGCATAGCATTAGCATGTTACGTTACTTTGGAATGGAGTTATACAGGCACGGAGGAGAGGACAGCTGGTTGAAAAACGATGGGATGTTATTCATTCAATTCATACAAGCCTAAATGTTCACAACAAGTTACAACCACAGTTCCTTTGGTCTTTATAATGGTTATGATTATTGATCTGGTCCATATAGCTTTAGAAGGAGCTAGGTTATTATTACATGCTAGGCTAATTATTGCATTTAGCTCCCCTCTTGTCTTTTAAAATAAACCAAACTTTTCCACCCGTTCCACCCACGGAGCAAGTTACTATATGAGCGTCAGTCCACCGTGTCCCAGTCAGTCAGTTTAGAGCTTATTTGTCCAGTCTAACTTCGAAGAGAGGGGGAGAAAGAAAAACAAAATATAGCCTACTTGGCAGCCCTTGTGAAGTTGTGCATGCACATTTCTGTTAGTTGCAAACTAGAGCAAGGCACCTTTGTTTTAAATTGTCCCCCATTCGCACGTCGGCAAAGCCGTTCACACCTACGGCTGGAGCATTTCTAAGGCTCTGGGCTGGAGATGCGCGTTTTCAATACCGGCGGCCCCGTCTCACCGTGCTGCGCGCATCACGTGATTAAATAAAATGTGGTATCGGATTGGTGCGGGGCGTACTTGCCGATTCCGATATGACCAAATAAGAGCATATCGGAGGGCATTCCGATACAAGTATCGGTATCGGGACATGCCTACTTCTAGGGCTTCTATAGAGTGAAGCCCCGCCCTCGCTGCCCTTCCAGCCAATGGCAATTTTGTTTCCAGTGTCTTTTCGGGAACGGAAATTCCAAGATGGTGTATTTGAGTTCGCCAAAATAGTGGCTTCAAAATGGCTTTGTATAGAAACCAATAGGTAACGACACCATTCCCTGTGTCCATATCTAGTTTTTATTTGAATTATTGTATTTATTATGCAATGCATGCACATTACACACACACACTCTACAGTTACGCTCACTAATGCCTGATTAATGCATGACAATAGCCGATCTATGAACTCCCATCCACGACACTTATTTCCGGCACGTGACACCGCCATACAGCGAAATATAAATATGGAGCTTATAGTAGGCCTACAGACAGGCGTGCACTAATAGGCACTTGCTTATCCCTCTCACACCCACATACGCACACACGCATACACTCCACATAGTTGTGGGCAATCAGGCCGTGCTTTGATGATTAGCAGGAGGGCGTGCAGGACACACACACACACACACACACACACACACACACACACACACACACACACACACACACACACACACACACACACACACACACACACGAGGGGCGCGCTGGGAGTAAACAGCCAATTCATTTCATTCATTACTATGAAAGCCAGTCCCATCGATTGATGCTAACGAAGAACCTCTTTACTTACAGCAGCATCCATCTCCTCCAGCCATTTTGATCAGCCCATTCTGTGTGTGTGTGTGTGTGTGTGTGTGTGTGTGTGTGTGTGTGTGTGTGTGTGTGTGTGTGTGTGTGTGTGTGTGTGTGTGTGTGTGTGTGTGTGTGTGTGTGTGTGTGTGTGTGTGTGTGTGTGTGTGTGTCTCACTCTCCACTGCGTCAGGTAATTAGTGCGGTCCTCATGCGTTAACCACACTGTCTGTCTGTCTGTCTGTCTGTCTGTCTGTCTGTCTGTCTGTCTGTCTGTCTGTCTGTCTGTCTGTCTGTCGGTCTTCGTCGGTCTTCCTGGAGCTAATCCAGACCGATCAGTTCGTACTTTTTGAAATATTTACAATATTTCACTTCAATAATCATACCGGGGGGCTGATGTGATGGGGACCCATGACATCGAGTCCCATGATCCAACCCTGGAGCCACGACGCCATCTCTGTGGATCCCCAACTTCCACATCCTTTCCAGCTATACTTTAAATTTGAGCCAATTGACGTGGATGTAATTACGCAGGTCCGTTACCTCAGCTAATGGTGCCGGCGGTCTCCCAGGTGTGATGTGTGATTCCCCACAGCGAGGGTAAGAGAGAGAGAGAGAGAGAGAGAGAGAGAGAGAGAGAGAGAGAGAGAGAGAGAGAGAGAGAGAGAGAGAGAGACTTTATTAACCGATTTATACCTGAGGCCGATTCTGAAAACAGCAACATCTGAAAAATGTGTATAATTATTAGTTCTCAAAACATTTTCATATCAAGGACTGTCAGAATTGTATGTAATTGGCCGCCGACCATCTCAAAATATTTTGTTCCATGTATACCAACAGAAACAAAGATTTGAGTTAAAAACTGTTTGCTTAAAAATGCCTGCATGAGTTTGTATTATCTGCTATTTTGAAATAGCCAACTGATGTGCTATAGCCTATATATGCAGCTACAATCTAAAATGACATGGATGCTGTCCCGGTTCTAACGGGTTAAACTGATGAAGGGGCTTTCGACGGCAAATCCAATTGCGCTGCGCGGCGGACCCCAGAATTATTGGTTTTCCTCCTCCTAGCCGGTATTATCTGGGTGTGTGCTCTGCTACCCAGGGACCTATTTGAGCCAGTAGGTCAAATAAATCCTGGAGGATAGTGGTTAACATGTCTCTCCTATGCCCCCCCCCCCCCCCTTCTCTCTCTCTCTCTTTCTCTCTCTCTCTCTCTCTCTCACACTAATAGAAAAGTATTGCAGCTCACTCGCCGGTATAGCTTTGCAGGTTTTTTTGTTTTTCTGGGGGGGTTGGACAGGGACAACACTTCCTCCTCTCCACCGGCTCTCTCTCTCTCTCTCTCTCTCTCCCCCCCCCCCCCTCCTCCCCCGTACTGTCGCAGTAAAGCACTTTAGTCTGTGATTAATGCATGTATGCCGAAGTGACTTTAACTATGCCTGCAGCTAGCTGGAACTCTTTACAAGAATGAACGAGGCACACTCTTCTCAATCTCTCGGTCTCGGTCTCTCTCGGTCTCATTCTCTCTCTCTCTCTCTCTCCCTCTGTGTCTCTCTCTCTCCCTCCCTCTCTCTCTCCCTGTGATAACAGCCTTCCATCCGTGCCGGGGCCAGACCTGCGTGACCCCACCTATTATGACTGCGGGGCTATTAGAGATAGTGGCGGTGGGGCCCCTCTTCTTCTCTCTAACTAGCCGAGCTGTTATTGTTATGGCTGTGGTTGTAATGTCCCGATGCAAGGAGCGCACAGGTGGGAGCGGCGCTGTTTACCGCGGCGTGCCTTTGCTCGTTTAAAACCCAATGAAAAGCCTCAAAGTGCTGAGTAAAGCGCTCGGAGCAGCAGTGAACAGCTGTGATGCCATTTTTCTGTGTTTAACAGCAGACACCACACTCTGCGTGTGTGTCTCCGTGGGTGCGTGGGTGCGTGTGTGTGCATGCTTTGCTTCTGTGTGTGTGTGTGTGTGTGTGTGTGTGTGTGTGTGTGTGTGTGTGTGTGTGTGTGTGTGTGTGTGTGTGTGTGTGTGTGTGTGTGTGTGTGTGTGTGTGTGTGTGTGTGTGGCTCTACACCCTCCCAATGTGCTCCTCACTGGCAGGCATCAATTGCCATGACGTCTAAACGGGGGGGGGGGGGGGGGGGATCACACTCTCATGAAGTGAGGGGCGCCCAGTGTGGCTGCCACATGACGTCACAGGGGGCATTGGGGGAGTAGGATTCCATTTAAAAAATAGCAAAAATATTATTTTAATATAATATATTTTTGATGCTTGAGGTCATTAATTTACAAAAAAGAAAAAACACACAAAAAGTATGGAGATAAGAGGTTTCTGCCTGACAGCAACAATATTACAATGATAAAAGGATAGAGAACAGCTGCTCTGGAGCTCGTCACCCAACCAGTCTCAGCTGGTCCTCACCGGTGATGACACTCAGGGTAATCAGGCTCATCTAAGCTTTAGGGAGAGGTGTTTTTTATTTTGCTTCTGCGTCTGGTAGACGGAGAAGGGAAGTGAAACAAAACAAAACAAAAACGCCTCGGCAGAGGGGAATCGGGGGAATGGGAATAAGACAGAGTTACCACAACTCCGTTCACGTCATGGGGCCAGTCCAATGGCGTCTCTTCTACATAATGACTTCTATTGCCGAAAAGCATGGCGAACAGTGACAAAGTCCTGGACCAGAAGTTGGCAGAATGCACTGGACTCAGGCAACAGCCCAGCTTGAATGATCTTAAATCCATTAATTTTAGATCGTTTTTTTAGTATAAACAGAAACTTTAGTTGTCACTGCACAATATACTTAAAAACAGTTGTCATGTTGCACACATGCCTAAAATAGCTCTTATTTTTGCGCCGCCATCTTTGAAAACAATGTATTTCAAACTCCAGCTTGTCACTGTCCAGGCTCAGGCTGCATGAACAGTGCTCGAGCGCTCAGTTTTCTGCCCCCTCAATGTCGTAACTCTGTCTTACTCTATGGCTGTGGTTTTGTATCCTCTCAGAACTCTGTATTTAGCCTGCAACAACTCTCACACTCTTGTGGCTCTTCTAATCCCCTTTGCTGAAGTAACTTAGTTACATCTTCTCTATTATTTTTTAATTGGCATCTGTTGTATCAAATAAGTTTACCCAAAGCTGTTTAGTAGTCAATCCTCGTCCTCTCGACAAGGAAATTGCTCATTTCCACGACAGGAACTGTGCTGTATTCGAGTGCCATTTAAATATTGTAAATTTGTCATACCAGCATCGTGCATCCATACCAGTGACTCTATGCATTTATTATTACAAGGAGCTCCATTTTGATATACATGAGGGTGGGGGTCGATCCCCTAGGCCTATATGTGTACAGCATCACAATATGTTTAACCACTTTATCCACATTTGATACGTTCGCTATTCAAAAAATAGCCGTTAAGCTTGCATATCTGCATATATCTTTTAACATTATTTTAGAAGAATCTTGGAAGTGTTTGACACATTTTGACACACTGGGGATGCCTGGGACGAAACATTTCCAGGCGGGGGTCCTCGGCCATATACTGTATAGTCATCAGTAAATAATACATTTGGGGGTCCTTGGCACAAAAGACATTAGACCACAGACCCCCATTTAATCCCATAGTTTCTATATCATGGGACCCCAATCTACACTGTCCCCAGTCCCCAGAGAACCAGCAGCCATACACACTCATCTGTTGTCGGTGATAGATCTACCCCTCCAGAGGGCTATGGTGTTACACCAAATCAAAGATCAACCCCTCCAGAGGGCTATGGTGCTACACCAAATCAAAGATCAACCCCTCCATAGGGCTATGGTGCTACACCAAATCAAAGATCAACCCCTCCAGAGGGCTATGGTGCTACACCAAATCAAAGATCAACCCCTCCATAGGGCTATGGTGCTACACCAAATCAAAGATCAATCCCTCCATAGGGCTATGGTGCTACACCAAATCAAAGATCAACCCCTCCATAGGGCATTGGTGCTACACCAAATCAAAGATCAACCCCTCCATATAGGGCTATGGTGCTACACCAAATCAAAGATCAACCCCTCCATAGGGCTATGGTGCTACACCAAATCAAAGATCAACCCCTCCATAGGGCTATGGTGCTACACCAAATCAAAGATCAACCCCTCCATAGGGCCGTGGTGCTACACCAAATCAAAGATCAACCCCTCCATAGGGCTGTGGTGCTACACCAAATCAAAGATCAACCCCTCCATAGGGCTATGGTGCTACATCAAATCAAAGATCAACCCCTCCATAGGGCCGTGGTGCTACACCAAATCAAAGATCAACCCCTCCAGAGGGCTATGGTGCTACACCAAATCAAAGATCAACCCCTCCAGAGGGCTATGGTGCTACACCAAATCAGGGGGGCATGTGATTCACGCGTGCGTAACACAAATTATCAAGAACAACACTTGTGCACTTGCGTGCACAAGGCCACTGCCAGCACGATCGCCGCTGCTCCCCGAACGGATCTGCTATTTTTGAGTCTACTCCCACTGAGTGGTTAAGAAACTGTTGGATGACTAGCGGGAGTTCCTGTGTTGCGTTACATTGAAATCGGTGACCTACATGAATACGGTTTTGACAGAAGCAACAGCTGTACCTATTTGAAATAGTCTCACACAGGGCCCAGCAGGCCGTGGCGCTTAAGTGCCACTAAGTTCCATTGTTAATCAGGGCCTGTCTGTTGTGCTATTTTATGTTGATGTGTCACTGACAATGTAGAGGAAGCTTCAGACCTCCCAAAACAAACTACTCCTCGCCTCGGCCTAAAGCCCATGATGACCCACCTAATCCCAGCACATGTTGCCAGCCTGAGATGGCTCAGGGTAGAAGACGGGGTTAAGCAAAAACAAATAGGATTGGTATTTAAGATAGTCAGTACCCTCATACCAAAGTACCTTTCAAGTACAACTCAACACAAAAAACTGTTAACTGTGAGTGGACGACACCATAAAGCATTACACTTGTTTAATGTTTACAATAGGGCCCACCATTTTCAATTCATCAAAACATTAAGAGACGTACGAATATACGAATATACACAAGAGGTAAAAACGGAAAAGAAACATATACAGTGAGGGGGAAAAGGGGTGGGTGGGGGATTCAGATTTTACGGGGGCCAGTTTCGATGTGCTGTGTTTTTGCTAAAGTATTCAATTTGATCAAAAAGTCTAGGTTTTGTCAAGCTACTCGGCAGCTACTTGCTGAAAACATTAGCTTAACTACTTGAAAGGTTGCATCACTGTGGAAGTACTAAAGCTATACCCACAAAGATACTGGGGAATGTAGTTAAGCTATGGCAGCTTAGCTACTTAAGCTGCTGCCCAAAACTGGATTTCCCCCCTGGTGCGTTTATCTGTGAACTGAACTTCTCTCTTGTTCTGAAATAAACGAGCCCTCTCTCCTTCAGTGGAGATTTTATATTTGCACAATTCCAAGGGCAGGCCAATGGGTTCACCCATAAACTGTAAAACATATGGACGAAGAGAGGCCCATTGGTTTCTACAGAGAGAAGTTACGGTCCTGAAAACGGAAACGACATACTGGCTGCAACCGTGCAGCGAGGGCGGGTCTTCAATATTGGTGGAACCATTAGAAGCCTTATAGAAACATATACTTCATCAGTCGTAACCATTATGGAACCATAATTTACTAAACGCATATCAACATTGAGTGTTTATGATAATGCTATAAGGTAGAAAAATGTGAGGTCTGGACAAAAACCTTGTTCACTTGTATCGCGAGTAAATTGTTCGCCCCAGGGTTCATCATGTCGTTGCAGTTTGAGTGGAAACGTACAAAAATGTTACTTTGCAGGGAATGGGGGGACGCTTTAAATGGATCCATTGTAGTTATTATGTAGTCACAAGCTCTTGATAAAAGTGAGAACCACTGTTTTAGCATGCTGGGTACAATATACGCTGTAGAGTGCATTGTTGGATTGGATGGTGGAAGTAACGCTCAAGGAAATGATGTTCTGTTTACATTCTCTGTGAATGAAACAAGTGTTGTGATTGGTCGACAAATAGCATATCCGGGGGGAACATTTCTGGCTATGCACTCTCTGCCTTATATTGTGACCAGGCTTTTCTCTTCACAGATGAGTAAGCCTGGGACCGAGGCTACTGTTTTAGAAGGCATTTAGAAGCGGCCTCAGGCCTCAAGAAAGCAACAGCAAAGCACAAGGGTCTCCATCAGACAAATCAAATGTTTAATTATCTTGCTGACTAACCCTGTCACTGAATGCTCCCACATTGGCTCACATCCTATCTGGTCTTTGTGCTTTCATAATATGGAGCACAGTTGTTTTGCCAGGAGGGGGTGGAATATGTAATTCAGATGGAAGGGTCAGTCAGAGAGAGAGAGAGAGAGACTTATTATATTAGCTACACTTCAGTCTACTGCTCTTAATGAGGATCTGAGGATTATACTGTCATGACCTGTCAGGCTGATTAAAAGCAAAAATATTAAAATCTAGAATATTTTACGCCAATAATATCCGTACGCTGCGTGTAGCCATGCATGGCAGTGTACCGTTATGTATGTACTGTATGTACAGTCTGTCTGTCTGTCTGTCTGTCTGTCTGTCTGTCTGTCTGTCTGACTGATTGTATTGTATTAACATATTGTTGTAGCATGCTGTTTTTTCAATAGACTGCATATCCAATCTAGACAGGAAAGAAATTGATTTTATTTTCCTTCTTTTTTTCATTTAATTCGGGGCGCGCGGTTATGAATTAGGCCCTCGGAGAAACAGAAGTAAAAAGGAGGGGAGAGAGTAAAAAAAAAGACCAAATCTTGTGGCCTGTTAGCCTCTAGTAGTCGACCCCCCACCCTTCTCGTCCACACACACACACAGTCATTAACCAAATTGATAAGGTCAGAGGTTGCGTCAACGGGCTTAAGTGACACGGGGGGGGGGGGGGGGGGGGGGGGGGGAGAGAGAGAGAGAGAGAGAGAGAGAGAGAGAGAGAAATCAAATCAAAATCAAATAAAACTGCCTCAAAAGGGATGAGTGTAAAGCTCAAGTGTCCTGGCACAAAAAATAAATCCAAATAGAACCCAGTCAATGCTATGTGTGTAGTGGTAACTTAAGTCCTCCTTTACACTGTTCCGCAAAGTCCGTCCTCAATCGAAATCCAAACTCCAGGGAAATAATCCAAAAATGGAAAGAAAGTTCTCCTTCTCCAATGGTATAAATCCAAACGATCCAACAAACGACTATAGCAAGACTTGGGATAAATCCTCTTGCTTCTCAGTCTAGACTGTCTGTCTCACTCTCTCTGTTCACTTCCACTCTGGACTGACAGAGTCAGCCCTTTCCCAATTCCTTTTTTAACCCTACCCCTCATCCCTTGGCCCTACCCCTTATCCCTTGCCCCTACATAATGAGTGTCAAGGGGTAGGGGGATAAATCATCACCCTAGGAATTGGAACGTCCCTAAATATTGAACGTCCCTTGTAGATATTGACAACCTGTTCTCAGAAAATAGCTGATCTGCAAGCTCACTACAGGCCAGTGGTCCCCAAACCCTTTCATGTCAAGGACCCCCCAATTTGACAATAATTAGCCCGCAGACCCCCATTTGAAGAGATATGCCAGGGACCCCATAGATTTTTACGAAACTAGCAGTGTCACGGACCGCCAGTGTGACATGCATTAGTCCATGGACCCCCATTTGATGGCATTTCTGTCTCTGGGACCCCCAATTTATATTGTGAATGAAATAAATGTCAATTAACTCTGAGAGTGTACAAATGGACCCTTATGGGTCCATTTGGTTCCAAACTATCATTTAGCTGGGGACCCCCTGGAACTCTCTCAAGGACCCCTGGGGGTCCCTATAACCCACTTTGGAAACCACTTTCCATAAGCTGTAGATCGGCTATTTTGGGAGAAGAGATGGAACGTAAACATTGCTGTGGTTATGATGAAATAAATATATTGTAATTTTGTCTCATCTTGGTAGCCCACGAGAATGTAATTCAGCTAGATATAGCTCATTCTGACACCTGCTCAACAGGTGTACCTGATTCATTGATTATTGTATTAACAGTTTGTATAGAATGGATATACAGGGTTAGAAAAAGGAAAAACAATTTACAGTATAGAAAGAAGGGGCTGTGGTCACTGTGCTCATTGTTTTTAATATCATTAAGAACAGTCATTTTCTATCATGTCCTATGACAAGTCGTAGTATGCTACATATGATATGAATGACAATGTTTCAAATTCAACAACATTTAGGACAATGAAAATGCCATCGTGATTCATCTCCATCCAAGGTACAGGCTGTACAGCAGCTTGCAGTCTGTTCCATAGCTGGTTTGCCTGGGGAAAAAACAACACCATTGCTAATTAGTTATGTAACTTTTGCAACTTGTGGGGATTAGCATAACATTGGTCATGATAAAACCATACCAGCTATCACTGCACCGAGTAGCCGTTATGCAGCGACAGCGTTATGTAGGTACAGTAGGCTATTTCACGGCTTTTATAAGAGCTCCAAAACTGCAGAATGTTGACATATCGTGGTCTGGGGAGTCGGACTTATGCCTGCTAGTTAAGCTAGTTTGCATCCGAGTTGTTCCACCGGGGCACCGACCGGCGGTAAATAAAAAATAATAAAGGTCCGCTGCCAAATGAATGGGTAACGTTACCGTAACGTTGTATGAATGCAACGCCGTAGCATATCGTTAGTTCAAGTGAGGTAACGTTAACCTTTGCTAGAGATTACGATATTTTTGGCGATGCAGATTGTTAACACATTAAAATAATATTGGTTATTATCATATTCTTCCATAATAAAGGACGAAAAAGGCGTCTTACCTCGTCCGCCTTCCGCCCTCTGTGATGTCCCTCCGTTTTAAGTCTGGTCGCGAATCCCCTTCGTTTGAAGGGGATCCAATCCCTTGCACTCGGCCCTACCCCTCGCTCCAAAGAGAATTGAGATAACCCTTCCTCCTCACGTGAACGCGCATCAGCAAGGGGAAGGGCTAAGGGCCATGGAGAAGGGGGGAATTGGGAAAGGGCCAAACTCTCCAGGTGGCCCAAACATTGGGATTGCCCATCACTCCATCAGCCAGGTGAGCTGTGGGCGGGGTCTCTCAATCACTGCTTGTTGCCATAGCAACACATGTATCTCACTGGCTTCTTGTGGCATATAGTCCAGCGGATAAATAGGAAAATCGGATTGGTAGAAAATAATAAAGTACATGAAAATTGAAACGTGGCAAACAGAAATACATAGAAACAATGTGACTCTGGGCACAGAGGTTACAACTATTATTAGTATTTTGTTAGGTGCAGCTGCTTCTGGTATTGATGTAGTGTTTGAGTGGTTTGGAGAGCATCTATGTTTTGTTGATGTTGTAAGTGTATTGTTCTGTGTCGACATGTTTAATGTATTGTTTTGTCTATGTACTGTATTCATTGTGTTGTGCCCGAGGACCCCCTCTAAAACGAGATGATACATCTCAAGGGGCTATCCTCTAAAGGAAATAAACATTTCAATATAATATATAACAGCAGTTTTCAACCTCTTCTAGATAATTACTCCCCCGTGTTTTTGTTTTTTATTGTGTTAATAATTTGATGACCAGCAGAGTTCTACTATAGAGAGTATGCACATGCTTAAAGTGAGTGGCAAATCGAGTGGCAAAGCAACAGGCAAAGTGAGTTTAACATTGTTTAATGTTGTTTAATGCAATCGGATAAGACTTTTCTGTGTGGATGTATGGGCTGTCAAGGCCAGAAAGTCGTTTTTTGCCACTCAGTAGGCGTTCCTGCATAACTTCCTGGTTTGATGATGATGTCACACGCATACCCTCTATTAACGATGACGCGCTCATCACATTATTGCCTCTGGAATGTGACAAAAACTAAATGAAATCTCCATGAATTCAAGGTTGCATGGGGTGTGTAATTGAAAATAAGTCATTTTCTGGGTGAACCTTTACTAATCAATCAATAAAACAAACAAACAAACAAACAACCAATCAACCAATCATTCAGTCAATTGTGTTGCGGCTTGGATCAACGGAACTAACGGATCAACGGAACTAACGTAATATTACTTTAAGTTCTAATTTATCGGAATCACAATGTAAACTAATTTTTTCTTAAAATAAAATAAAATGTATCATGCCATTGTATCATGCCCTGCTCAATTAGTCTACATATTAACATACATATCTACTATATCATCATTCAAATCTTAGTGTTTTGGGCCAATTATTTGGGTGCCCAGTTGCAATAACCCCTCGGCCCACACGAATGAAAATGGAGTAGAGGAATGTGAGAGGAGCCGCATGGGGGTGGACAGGGAGGAATGAGACAGAGGAAAGGTTGTTACGACAGCAGCTTGATGGGGTGTTTAAGAGTTCACACACACACACACACACACACACACACACACACACACACACACACACACACACACACACACACACACACACACACACACACACACACGCAGAGAAAGTTGAAATAGTATAAATAGCAGAAATGGCAGATAGTGGAATAGTGCTGGCAGAATAGACAGGGAATGGAAGAACGAAATTGAAGCTCAGCTTATAAGTCTGCAGCACGTGTCATCATTGTAACTGAGAGGAGCGTCGCTCCCGCCAAACGATGGCATGTGAGAGAGAGAGAGGGAGAGAGAGAGAGAGAGAGAGAGAGAGAGGGGGGGGAGGGGAAGGGGGGTTCAAAGTCAGAGACAGATAAACATTTACAGTAATGAGAGACCGAGACACAGAAACCGATAAATAAACACTCTTAAGTGAACGGTAAATGGACTGCCACTTATACAGCACTTCTTTCAAGTATTTCCGACCGCTCAAGTGTATTTTAAAATGTATTCCACAGTTACCCTCTCTCACTCTCTCTCTAACATGCACGCACACACACACACACACACACATGCACACGCACACGCACACGCACACGCACACGCACACGCACACACACACTCTGAGGATGCTGGAAGGAGTCTTAACCTGTCAGCGGTGATCACGTTCATTGTCTTCCAGAAAGCTTTTGACACCATAGGCAGGGGGGAAACGAATGAACATTCTCCAGGCCTACGGTGTGTTCCTGATAAGAATATAGCAACTATGGTCGGACTCGAGCCAAGGTTCTGACCCACAGAGGTGAGACTGAAAAGTTTTAGGTACTGTATATTCACGGGCGTCCTAAAGGGTGACACCCTTGCCCACTTGTTTATCGTAGCGATATGGGCCCTGAGACTCACAATCAGTGGCAGGGAGGAGACAGCTTGGTTTCACACTGGTACAGTGGAAGACTCCGCAAGTACATCCCATCAGGATCACCGAACTCGACTACACAGAGATGACATTGCCCTATAGTCTCGGAGACAGCAGAGAAAGGATGGGAACTACTACTGGCAGTAGAGACAGAGTGCAGGGAGATCGGCCTCAAGCTCAATGCCAAGAAAACTAAAGTAATGGCATTTAGGCACAGAGGACAGAATCGTTGCCACTGCCAGCGGAACAGAGCTCAAGTTAAGGACTTCAGATTTATCAGTGCCTTGGCCTGCCTCGATGGAACAGGATCTGAAAGCCCGGAGGGCACTTGCCTGGAATACCTTGCACGGTATGAGGAGAGTGTGGAAATATGACATTGGAGATGAACTCAAGAGGAGGCTATCTGTGGCTACAGTGGAGTCAGTGCAGCTGTACAGGGCCGAGCACAGCAGGACAGGGCCCTGGATGGATGGATGGCGTCCACAAGCACGCTACGAATGGCACTGGATGTCAGATACTCAGAGCTCCACGGGGGGCCTCCCGGGGACTATAGGTCAGAGAGAAGGATGGCGAACTAGTAGAGAGCAGTACTGTACATTTTGAGTTATTTTTTTTTTACTTTTACTTTTACTCCACTACATCTCAGAAGCAAACTCCACTATAATTATTTGAAAATTTCATCAACGATATATCACGATATCTGCAACTACAAAATACTTGGAACTGAAAAAATGCTATTTTCGTGCTCGGACACAAGGAGGGACACACACCGCTGTCTATAGTGGTTGCACCACTCAAACACTAAATGAATAGTGTTTGAAAAAATATATATATATATCGATATTTTAATAATCAATATCGATTATTTATCGCCATATCGATATTTCAGCACACCCCTAATGGTTTCCTCTGACATCAGTATATGAATCTGTGTGCATGGGTGAATGTAATGCACAATCTATGTAAATGCACCATGTACCATTTAAGTAAAACATGTGAGCACTTCTTCTATCACTGGTAGTGGGTGAAGTAACACTGCGGGACTATGCAGGAGACAACCAAAGGCTCCTCTTTCCCGTCCTGTATAGCTGTACAGGAGGAGAAAGAGGTGCACCACCTACGTAGACACCAGAGTAATCTAGTAAGAGAGAGGCGACACGCTTTGATCTCGCCGCAAAGTGGGATGCTATGAGCAATAGTTCCAAACATTGGAACTATAGTTCCAAACATTGGAACTATCCCATTGAGATACAATGAGCACTTCCACATTCCATTGTTACAATGGGAGTCAGCTCTCTTACTAGATTACTCTGGTAGACACACAATGGTATGACAGCCAGGTCCAGCAGCACTGCAGAGCACAAGACCCTGATGCTGGAAAGGATGGAGTCCAGTCCAGGGCAGTGAACCAGTATAGTCCTGAGATGGTGTCCACTGGTCTACACTCTTGCATCACATCATCATCATCATGATTGTCGTCGTCATCATCATCATCGCAGTCTTTTTCTTTGTCCACCTCAGTGTCGCAAAGCCACACTCTTGTCTTGGGTCCGACTTGGAAGACGCCAGCCTCTGAAGGAAGTCTGTACAGAGGACAGGTGGTGATTATCATGGGTTTGATTTATAATGACAGAGAAGATTGTGTGCACATCTCAATGCCTATATCCAGGCCAGGTGCTGGATGTCAGGCATCAAGGCAAACATCAAAGAAGAGGAAGAACATCCGCACACCAGTTTGTAGAGCTCCGAGACTTACTTTATTTAAGACAACAATTTTGCAACGTTTCGACCGTCTAGGTCTTCATCAGGCAAATATTACAATGACAGAAAATGATGAGGAATTTGATATAAAGCCTTTCCTTTAGAATAAGGTTCATTAGTTTCTTGTTTTTCTGTTCCCTTATTGGGACATAGATTTATTTGTAGGCTTGTCTCCCATACCCAGTGGTGGTCTGGGGAGGAGCCTACCTGTTCCCCAGTGCAGAACATCCCTGGTTTAAAGCTCACCAGGCACACTAACAGAAACCCTATCATGGATAGGCCTATGCACATTTTGTCATGTTGGATGTCCTATTAACATGTATGTGCTTTTAATCATTATCATCAATCATGACTTTTAATGTTTTTAATCTCATCAAAATGTTTTTTCTATTGATCGTTTGTTTTAAGTGTGTAAAGTTTATCTGCTCAGGTAAATTCTCCTCCGATGGGTGGACTGAAAGG